>NC_080399.1:8543333-8846363 GCF_030265065.1 Corythoichthys intestinalis | reverse complement strand
CAGATATTCAAAAGGAAGTGAACCCAAAATGCCTCTAACAACAGGAAGTGACCCAATTTAACAGGAAGTGACCCCAAAATGCCTCTAACAACAGGAAGTGACCCAATATTAACTGGAAGTGACCCCGAAATGCCCCCAAATGAACAGGAAGTTATCCGATATCAACAGTGACCCCAAAATGGTAAATGGCAAATGGTGTTATACTTGTATAGCCCCCAACAAGAGGAAGTGACCCGATATCAACAGGAAGTGACCCGATATTCAAAAGGAAGTGAACCCAAAATGCCTCTAACAACAGGAAGTGACCCAATTTAACAGGACGTGACCCCAAAATGCTCCCAAAATCAACAGGAAGTGACCCGATATCAAAAGGAAGTGAACCCAAAATGCCTCTAACAACAGGAAGTGACCAGATATTAACAGGAAGTGACCCCAAAATGCCCCCAAATGAACAGGACATTACCCAATATCAACAGGAAGTGACCCTAAAATGCCCCCAACAAGAGGAGTGACCCGATATCAACAGGAAGTGACCCAATTTAATAGGAAGTGACCCCAAAATGCCCCAAAATCAACAGGAACTGACCTGCTATCAACAGGAAGTGAACCCAAAATGCCCCCAACAACAGGAAGTGACCCGATATCAACAGGAAGTGACCCCGAAATGCCCCCAAATCAACAGGAAGTTATCCGATATCAACAGGAAGTGACCCCAAAATGCCCTAAAGAACAGGAAGTGGCCCGATATCAACAGGAATTTAACGAGAAGTGACCCCCGAATGCCCCTGAATCAAGAGGGAATGACCCGATCTCAACAAGAAATGACCCTCAACTGCCCCAAAATCAATAGGAAGTGACCCAATATCAACAGGAAGTGACCCCAACATGCCCCAATGACAGGAAGTGACCCAATTTAACAGGACTGACCCCAAAATGCCCCCAAAATCAACAGGAAGTGACCTGATATCAAAAGGAAGTGAACTCAAAATGCCTCTAACAACAGGAAGTGACCCAATATTAACAGCAAGTGACCCCCTAACGCCCCCAACAACAGGAAGTGACCCGATATCAACAAGAAGTGACCCCAAAATACCCCCAACCAGAGGAAGTGACCCGATATCAACAGGAAGTGACCCAATTTAACAGGAAGTGACCCCAAAATGCCCCAAAATCAACAGGAACTGACCTGCTATCAACAGGAAGTGAACCCAAAATGCCCCCAACAACAGGAAGTGACCCGATATCAACAGGAAGTGACCTCGAAATGCCCCCAAACCAACAGGAAGTTATCCGATATCATCAGGAAGTGACCCAATATCAACAGGAATTTACCCAATTTAACGAGAAGTGACCCCCGAATGCCGCTGAATCAAGAGGGAGTGACCCGATCTCAACAAGAAATGACCCTCAACTGCCCCAAAATCAATAGGAAGTCACCCAATATCAACAGGAAGTGACCCCAACATGCCCCCAATGACAGGGAGTGACCCAATTTAACAGGACTGACCCCAAAATGTCCCCAAAATCAACAGGAAGTGACCCGATATCAAAAGGAAGTGAACCCAAAATGCCTCTAACAACAGGAAGTGACCCAATATTAACAGCAAGTGACCCCGAAATGCCCCCAAGTAAAGAGGAAGTTATCCAATATCAACAGGAAGTGACCCCAAAATGCCCCCAACAAGAGGAGTGACCCGATATCAACAGGAAGTGACCCAATTTAACAGGAAGTGACCCCAAAATGCCCCAAAATCAACAGGAACTGACCTGCTATCAACAGGAAGTGAACCCAAAATGCCCCCAACAACAGGAAGTGACCCAATATCAACAGGAAGTGACCCCAAAATGCCCCCAAATCAACAGGAAGTTATCCGATATCAACAGGAAGTGACCCCAAAATGCCCTCAAGAACAGGAAGTGGCCCGATAACAACAGGAAGTGACCCAATTTAACAAGAAGTGACCCCCGAATGCCCCTGAATCAAGAGGGAGTGACCCGATCTCAACAAGAAATGACCCTCAACTGCCCCCAAATCAATAGGAAGTGACCCCAACATGCCCCCAATGACAGGAAGTGACCCAATTTAACACGACTGACCCCAAAATGCCCCCAAAATCAACAGGAAGTGACCCGATATCAAAAGGAAGTGAACCCAAAATGCCTCTAACAACAGGAAGTGACCCAATATTAACAGCAAGTGACCCCCTAACGCCCCCAACAACAGGAAGTGACCCGATATCAACAAGAAGTGACCCCAAAATGCCCCCAACCAGAGGAAGTGACCCGATATCAACAGGAAGTGACCCAATTTAACAGGAAGTGACCCCAAAATGCCCAAAATCAACAGAAAGTGACCTGATATGAACAGGAAGTGAACCCAAAATGCCTCCAACAACAGGAAGTGACCCGATATCAACAGGAAGTGACCCAAGAATGCCCTAAACAAACAGGAAGTGGCACCAAATCAACAGGTAGTAACCTCAAAATTTCCCCAAAGTAAGAAATTGTCAAAAATGTACAAGAAGCGGCCATAAGTATCACAAAATCACATGGAAGTGAGGTAATTTTAACTCATTGCCTGCTATTGACAACAATAGACGTCCAAATCAATTACACTGGAAGGACTAGCTATGAATGCTCATCTACCAGCGCCTGTGACCGTCCAAATGGACGTTGAGCACTGTCAATGGCAGCCAGTGTGTTAAATAACATACATAGCAAGCAAGTTAATTCCGATTACATGCAATATCTTTCTGGGAAAACATACTTTGGGCTTGACCTTAACCCTCAAGCAGGCTAGCCTACATCATCGACCTCTCTACCGTCCCTCCCTCTCAAACCATCCTTCCTCCCTCCCCCTTTCCAACATCTAAATGTGCGCTAACATTTGAATAAAGCTTCTTTCTGCTCCCCTACGCAGGCAGGAGCCACAAGCCCCCGCAGCCACTGGTCAACCGGGAGCTTCGGAGCATCAACGGTACGTACCCGAGAATAACGGCAAGATGCTAGTTTTTGGACAAACATGGGATCATTTGGAAAGATTATTATGTTGTTCTTGAATAGCATGCCCGGAAGTCCTGTGTGATGTGATTCTGGAACTATTTCCACCTTATATTACAAGCCGAACAACCTCCGTGGTGATATGCCTGATCCAACTTATGAGTTTTTCATGCATGTGACTTGAGTTTGTTTGATATATTTGGTAAATATTCTATTAAAACAAGAAGCTAGCAAATCAAATGAAATACATTTAAATTAGTAAGAGTTAACAATTAGCATCTGCACCGGGTTTTAAGTTGTATCTGAACACAACGGGTTAAACATGTCATACATTCTTTATCCTCTGCAACGAATGGCAAGTATGATTTTTGAAACCATTTTTGTATTTAAACACATTGCAACATTTTTGTTGATTTTCTGTGGGGAGGGGCTTACAGCAGCTTAATTATTATTTTAATATTATATTTTCTTTTATTATTAAGTATGACATATTTTATATTTTTGTATGAAACACATTGCGACATTTTTTGTTGATTTTTTTTCCAGCGGGGTTAGAACCGAATTGTGGGATTTATAAAGACAAAAATATGTATTTTTTTAAATTATTATTTTAATTTATAGATATACTATATTTTTGTTATTATTAAGTATGATGTATTTCATATTTTTCTAGTTGCAAAACACATGTTTGTTGATTTTGTTGGGGTGTTTAGAACAGATTAATCTCATTTATTAATACAAAAATATGTATTTTTTATTATTTTAATTCATATTTATTTATTATGTTTTTTGTTATTATTACGTATGACATTCTTTATATTTTTGTAATTATAAAACACATTGCAAAATGTTTTGTTGATTTTTTTGGCGGGGTTAGAACAGATTAATCGCATTTAGAAAGACAAAAATATGTATTTTTTGATCATTATTTTAACTTATATTCATAATATATTTTTTGTTATTATTAAGTATGAAGTATTTTATATTTTTTAGTTGTAAAACACATGTTTGTTGATTTTTAGGAGGATTTTAAACAGATTAATTGCATTTACAAATAGAAAAAAATTGTATTTTTTGATTATTTTCAGTTATATTTCTATTATATTTTTTTATCATTATTAAGTATGACATATTTTATATATTTTTTTAGTTATTAAAACACATTGCAACATTTTTGGTGGGGTTAGCACAGATTAATGGCATTTCTAAAGACAAAAATATGTATTTTTCTTCTTATTATTTAAATTTTATATTATTGTTATTATTAAGTATGACATATATTTTTTTGTGAGAAAACATTATTTTTTTATTGATTTTTTTGTGGGGGAGGGCTTAGAAGACATTAATGGCATTTATAAATACAGAAATATATATTTTTATTATTTCAAAATTTGTTAAAAATGCCTCCTTTTAATGACTATTTTAAAAATATTTTCCAAAAAGTATTTATAATATATTTATAATATATTTTTTTGTACATATGTATTCATCAACAGTTTTGGATGGATTTTTTTTTTTATGTAAATCGAGGCATATAACACATTCATGATGTTTCAAATTGGAAAGCGGATTTAAGATACGAGCACAGTCAAGAAGTGAATTCAACTCATATTCCGAGACACCTCTCGTATTTTTTCGTTGTTTCTATCCCTATTTATGCTTTTTTTCTGTTTGGGTAATTGCAACGATTATCGAGTCGTTATTCCCCATCCAATCAATGCAATGAAGACGTCCAATCTATTTGACGCGGATTGAAATGGATCGGACGTCTACTGGTGATAAAGTCCTTTTAAGAGTCAATTGATTGGACGTCTATCACCGTCAATGGCTGAATGAGAGCAGTTTTTGGCAGCTCTGTCTCCTTGGAGGCGACTTCCCGTTACCATGGTGACAACTGGTCTCCCATTGTGAATTCCAATTGGCAGATTAAAATAAAAAACTACTTTTGTACCACAGATTCCTAAACGCGATCAATTGTCTTAAAATTGCAATCACAGCACAATAGTAGCATGAAACGAGAGAATCTGGAATACTTGCGAGTACTGCAATTTCAAATCTGGTACTGAAATACAACAAATACTCAATACTATTCTGTTACTACAAAAATGTCAAAAGTAATAACAACGTAAAGCCACCAAAAATCAATAGTAAGTGATCTAAAATCAACAGTAAATGACCCAGAAGTGTCTCACAATCAACTGGAAGTGATTAAATTGAACAAGAAATGACCTGAAAGCCCCCATTTCAACAGGAAGTGACCCATAAATGCCCCTAAATGAACAGGATTTACTCTGGTCACGATAAGAAAAATTTCAACTCAATTTTGATGCCCAAAAAATAAAAAATAAAATAAATTTAAAAAATACTTCAAAGATACAGTTTTTGCTACTATATGTACAATGTAGGGCTGTCAAAATTATCGCGTTAACGCGCGGTAATTAAAGTTTTTTGATTAATCACGTTAAAATATTTGACGCAATTAACGCACATGTCCCGCTCAGACAGTATTTTGCCTTTTGGTAAGTTTTACAGCAAGGCTTTTTGTGCTGTCCAACAGCGAACTCTTGTGGTCGCTTTGCGACATGGTTTATTGTTTTCTTGCCAGTTCAATATGGCTGCACGACGTCTCCGGCTGACGCCTACGTTGTAATGTTGTGCTTAAATGATCCTTGGACAAGATTTGTCTGTAAGTATGGTTGTTGTAAAGACTGTGCATATTATGTCAGTAAGCGAAATGTTAAATTTTTGTATGAGACGCTTTTTGCTTATGTTCAGTGAACCTGTATAGCGTGCTAAGCTAACGTTGTTGCTAATGCAATGCTTGTGTACTTTTTTTTTTGTAGTTTTATGACGGTCTAAAGAGGACAATGGTTTGAGGCCATTTTATTAATAAATCAGATGAAAAAGGAAGAAGTCTGATTATTAAGGCGTCGTTCACTAGCTGTCTAGCTTTGGAAAAAGTAGACGCTTTGGAGTCAGGACAGCATAGACAGATTTAAATTGCAGTAGAGTGAAATGCCCACTACAGTCTTTATGTACCGTATGTTGAATGTATATATCCATCTTGTGTCTTATCTTTCCATTCCATTTATTTTACAGAATATATATATAATTTACAGAAAAATATGGCATATTTTATAGATGGTTTGAATTGCGATTAATTACGATTAATTAATTTTTAAGCTGTAATTAACTCGATGAAAAATTTTAATCGTTTGACAGCCCTAGTACAATGTAAACCAAACTCAACAGGAGTGAATTGCTGAAATCAACAGCAGTCTATGGGACCCAGGAATTCCCCCCAAATCAACAGGAAGTGAACTAAAGTCAACAGAAAGTGATCCATAAAGGCTCAAAGATCAACAAGAAGTGACTGGATGAGGCTCCAAAATCAATCGGAAATGATCTGCAAAAACCAGGAAACGCCCCAAAATCAACCAGAATTACCATTATCACGATATGAAAATTTTCAAGCATAGACTTCACTATGAGTTGACAAGGCAGCTCCTAAAGTCGTTGCGCCATGGCTTCCCTTAGGGGGCCAGGCCAGGCAGAGCGTTGTGTTAGCTTTCACTGCGATAAACTCATACACGCCACATTATAACGCCGGATTTAGGTGGAAACAGGACGAATGTTTTAGTGCATACAAGCAGGCAGGAGTGTCTCAAAAGTGATTTGGTCGAGGATTCAAGGTAATTATATTAAATAGCGCCATGCATGCACTTTGAAACGTTGTGAAAACAAAGAAATGAATGGAAAAAATTAAAAATTACTTTAGCTTGAAATATTTATGTAAAATGAAATATAACTGCCCGTTTTTTTCTTTTAACTATGAATCTAGACTGTTTTACGTTCATAGCTATAGAAATTCCGGGATTTACACATTTATTTACAAGAGTTTTTAACTTAAAAAGTTGTTTTTTGATGGCCACCACGTTGAATTTTGTATCTATACACAATAGTGAAAGTTTTCATTCAAATAATCAGGTAAAATTTGGCTGATTGCCAGTTTTTTGGCAAGAAACTAGTCATTTAGACATCTCTGCATCCATAAAAAAATATATATATATATATATCGGCTTCTACGTGTTTCATTTTATTGTAACATTTCAATCTAAAAAGCCAAATAGCTGGCAAGTTGTGCTGAGGCAATAGTGGCATCGGCATTCAACCTAAATAAGTTGTGACTGTATACAGAAAAATGAGTAGAATTAAGATGATTCTTCATGCTTTCCTCAAGTATTCATTTTCTGATGTGAAAGTTGAGTGATTTATTAGCTGTTAAAAACGTTTAAAAACATTTATTAAGTTGCTATTTCCGGCAAAAACTTGAATGATATGTTAAATATTGCTACTGATCCTAAAATATAGGCGATTATCTCTGTATTTGGTGATTTTTATGCATTTAGTGTAAAATCTGAGAATTCTATAGCCATTTTAAGTTTTATTATACTTGTAAAAAAAATAATCTGGATTTTATTAGGGAACAACTTTGAATTTTTTGATGCCGCTTCTCATGGAGACTCATATACAGTGGGGCAAATAGGTATTTAGTCAACTACTAATCGTGCAAGTTCTCCCACTTGAAAATATTAGAGAGGCCTGTAATTGTCAACATGGGTAAAACTCAACCATGAGAAACAATGTGGAAAAAAACCCAGAAAATCACATTGGTTGATTTTTAAAGAATTTATTTGCAAATCATGGTGGAAAATAAGTATTTGGTCTATACCAAAAGTTCATCTCAATACTTTGTTATTTACTCTTTGTTGGCAATAACGGAGGCCAAACGTTTTCTGTAACTCTTCACAAGCTTTTCACACACTGTCGCTGGTATTTTGGCCCATTCCTCCATGCAGATCTCCTCTAGAGCAGTGATGTTTTGGGGCTGTCATTGGGCAACACGGACTTTCAACTCCCTCCTCACCCCGTGGCTTCAAAATGATAACAAGAACGGGGGGCAAAAATCCCAGAACCACACGGGGGGACCTCGTGAATGACCTACAGAGAGCTGGGACCACAGTAACAAAGGCTACTATCAGTAACACAATGTGCCGCCAGGAACTCAAATCCTGCACTTCCAGACGTGTCCCCCTGCTGAAGAAAGTACACATCCAGGCCCGTCTGTGGTTCGCTAGAGAGCATTTGGATGATCCAGAAGAGGACTGGGAGAACGTGTTATGGTCAGATGAAACCAAAATAGAACTTTTTGGTAGAAACACAGGTTCTCGTCTTTGGAGGAGAAAGAATACTGAATTGCATCCGAAGAACACCATACACACTGCGAAGCATGGGGGTGGAAACATCATGCTTTGGGGCTGTTTTTCTGCAAAGGGACCAGGATAACTGATCTGTGTAAAGGGAAGAATGAATGGGGCCATGTCTCGAGAGATTTTGAGTGAAAATCTCCTTCCATCAGCAAGGGCATTAAAGATGAGACGTGGCTGGGTCTTTCAGCATGACAATGATCCCAAACACACAGCCAGGGCAACAAAGAAGTGGCTTCATAAGAAGCATTCCAAGGTCCTGGAATGGCCTAGCCAGTCTCCAGGTCTCAACCCCATGGAAAATCTGCGAAGGGAGTTGAAAGTTCGTGTTGCCCAACGACAGCCCCAAAACATCACTGCTCTAGAGGGGATCTGTATGGAGAAATGGGCCAAAATACCAGCAATAGTGTGTGAAAAGCTTGTGAAGAGTTACAGAAAACGTTTGGCCTCCGTTATTGCCAACAAAGGGTACATAACAAAGTCTTGAGATGAACTTTTGGTACTGACCAAATACTTATTTTCCACCATGATTTGCAAATAAATTATTTCAAAATCAAACAATGTGATTTTCTGTTTTTTTTTCCACATTCTGTTTCTCATGGTTGAGGTTTACCCATGTTGACAATTACAGGCTTCTCTAATATTTTCACGTGGGAGAACTTGCACAATTAGTGGTTGACTAAATACTTATTTGCCCCACTGTATGCCTAAGGGAGGTGCCTGTTTTGGTTTTAGGTCTAGCAGCTTTGGTTTTGAAAATACTAGTATTTCAATTTGAATTCAAGATTCATAGTGCAAAAACACACTTGATACCATTTTTTGATACTACATCAATATATATTTTTTTTTTTATGTAATACCACCAAACTCAGTAGAAAATGATCTGTTCATGACCCCAAATCAACAGGAAGTGACCAATGATCAATATATGACCCAGAAATGCTCATAAATCAACAAGAAGTGATGCAAAATATGCAGGAACTGACCTCTAAATGCCTCAAAATGTACTAAAAGTAACCCCTCGGTACCCCAAAATCAACAGGAAGTGACCTGGTCGTGACCCAAAATCAACAGGAAGTTACCAATGATCAAGAAGTAACCCATAAATGCCTTAAAATCAATAGGAAATGATGCAAAATGTGTAGTATGTGACCTTGGAATGCCCCAAAATGTACCGAAATTGACCCGTCAGTACCCCAAATTAAGAGGAAGTGACCCTAAATCAACAGGAAGTGACCTGAAAACCCCCCAAAACGACAGGAAGTAACCCTGAAATGCCCCCAGATCAAATGGAATTGTTGTCACGATTCAAAAATTTTCAACTCGATATTGACACATGCCAAAAAATACTAACCCCGCCTACTACTCATAGTTAGCTGGGATTGGCTCCAGCTCCTCTGTGTTCCTCATGAGGATAAACCGCTCAGAAAATGAATAAAGGAAAAAAAAAAAACTTATTTCCATTTTTACATTTTTTTTTTTTAAATTAACTCTTTCAGTGCCATCCGGATACAACATTCCAGTTTCCATACTTTTGACAACCCTACGTTTTAGCATGTAACTATTTAACATTCAACCACCTGTGATGCGTTTTTTCACTGTACAAGAGTGTGTGTGTTCTCAAACAAGCCTTACAGTATACACACAGACACACACTCAGGTATATTTCCTAGCATCAGACGCACGTTGCCACACGTCCCCGCGGTGCGCATTCGCATCAATGTCCACTCTGTTCTGCCAACGGAGGGGTTTTGCCTGGCCCTTGTGTTTACCTTGGCGGGGTGGCGCCCCTCCCGAAAAGCCCTGCCCCTGTCCAGAGCGCGAACAAACCAAGGCCTCATTGCCCCGTTGCCTGGGCCGCGAACGGAACATACCGCAGTGACCGAAGAGGGGAGCGGCACCCCCGCCCCGCTCAAATGAATTAATGCACTGTGGAGAGACGCTCCATTTAGAGGCGATGATTCTTGATGAGTTGCAAGAAGGAAAGGCTTTTGTAATTGGGTTGAGGTGGCAGTTTTCTAAATTGGAGCTATCGCACACAAGAGTGTTAGTAACCCTTGATGCCTGAATTTACATTGAACAAATATACATTAAAAGCATCAGGGAAATATTTATACATTATATACAGTATATACAGTGGGGAGAACAAGTATTTGATACACAGTCAATGGGAAAACCCATTGGCAGTGTATCAAATACTTGTTCTCCCCACTGTATACAGTATATTAAAAATAATACTCAATTCCATTTTTGATAGTACAGAAAAATCTTTAACTCTTTAACCCTTTAACACACGCCGAATTTGCATGCCTTTGATGTTGCCTTTATATTTCAAATAAAAAATTGTTCACAATGGCCAAGTTGGGTCCCTTTTTTCAGGATACCTTGACCTTCATGTCCAAACTGTTGTTTTCTTCACTGACCAACTTTAATCCACATTTTGGACCCAAAAAGACAAAAAAATCCCAAAATCTTTTTTTAAAATGTGTAATGTTGAAGTCCCACTGACAACCAAACATGCTCGACCAACCGTTTTGAAGCTTGATAATATTTATTTAACTTGCTAGGATAAACATTCAATAGAAAAAAATAAGATTGAATACTTTTATGTTTGACAATTCAACACAAACAGCAGCTATGGTCATCGGCGTTTTTGGCCTTCACGCATACTATGGTCAAAACATGTTATATACAGTGCAAAATAGTGACAAAAAAAATTATATATATTATCCAACACAGAAAGGGTTTGGAGGATATCTCTTTGAGAAGTTAGGTATTGTACCCATCACCTTATCAAAGGCATATACAGTGCTGTGCAAAAGTATTCGGCCCCCTTGAATCTTGCAACCTTTCGCCACATTTCAGGCTTCAAACATAAAGATATGAAATTTAATTTTTTTGTCAAGAATCAACAACAAGTGGGACACAATCGTGAAGTGGAACAACATTTATTGGATAACTTTAACTTTTTTAACAAATAAAAAACTAAAAAGTGAGACGTGCAATATTATTCGGCCCCTTTACTTTCAGTGCAGCAAACTCACTCCAGAAGTTCAGTGAGGATCTCTGAATGATCCAATGTTGTCCTAAATGACTGATGATGATAAATAGAATCCACCTGTGTGTAATCAAGTCTCCGTATAAATGCACCTGCTCTGTGATAGTCTCAGGGTTCTGTTTAAAGTGCAGAGAGCATTATGAAAACCAAGGAACACACCAGGCAGGTCCGAGATACTGTTGTGGAGAAGTTTTAAGACGGATTTGGATGCAAAAAGATTTCCCAAGCTTTAAACATCTCAAGGAGCACTGTGCAAGCCATCATATTGAAATGGAAGGAGCATCAGACCACTGCAAATCTACCAAGACCCGGCCGTCCTTCCAAACTTTCTTCTCAAACAAGGAGAAAACTGATCAGAGATGCAGCCAAGAGGCCCATGATCACTCTGGATGAACTGCAGAGATCTACAGCTGAGGTGGGAGAGTCTGTCCATAGGACAACAATCAGTCGTACATTGCACAAATCTGGCCTTTATGGAAGAGTGGCAAGAAGAAAGCCATTTCTCAAAGATATCCATAAAAAGTCTCATTTAAAGTTTGCCATAAGCCACCTGGGAGACACACCAAACATGTGGAAGAAGGTGCTCTGGTCAGATGAAACCAAAATTGAACTTTTTGGCCACAATGCAAAACGATATGTTTGGCGTAAAAGCAACACAGCTCATCACCCTGAACACACCATCCCCACTGTCAAACATGGTGGTGGCAGCATCATGGTTTGGGCCTGCTTTTCTTCAGCAGGGACAGGGAAGATGGTTAAAATTGACGGGAAGATGGATGCAATCAAATACAGGAACATTCTGGAAGAAAACCTGTTGGTATCTGCACAAGACCTGAGACTAGGACTGAGATTTATCTTCCAACAGGACAATGATCCAAAACATAAAGCCAAATCTACAATGGAATGGTTCAAAAATAAATGCATCCAGGTGTTAGAATGGCCAAGTCAAAGTCCAGACCTGAATCCAATCGAGAATCTGTGGAAAGAGCTGAAGACTGCTGTTCACAAACACTCTCCATCCAACCTCACTGAGCTCGAGCTGTTTTACAAGGAAGAATGGGCAAGAATGTCAGTCTCTCGATGTGCAAAACTGATAGAAACATACCCCAAGCGACTTGCAGCTGTAATTGGAGCAAAAGGTGGCGCTACAAAGTATTAACGCAAGGGGGCCGAATAATATTGCATGCCCCACTTTTCAGTTTTTTATTTGTTAAAAAAGTTTAAATTATCCAATAAATTTTGTTCCACTTCACGATTGCGTCCCACTTGTTGTTGATTCTTGACAAAAAAATAAAATTTTATATCTTTATGTTTGAAGCCTGAAATGTGGCGAAAGGTTGCAAGGTTCAAGGGGGCCGAATACTTTTGCAAGGCACTGTACTTTGTTTAATGCCATTGATGGGCATTTTTGTCCCTTCTTTTGATAGCCCTGGGTGGGGCTAAGATCTATATAGCCACATAGCAAAGACCCAGAGTAATTTCTCCAGAAATTGCAGTTTCTAGTTTAAAACACTTTTTTACACCCATGCCCCGATGAGTACACCGAGCCCTGACATTTGAACTAAGACTACCCCAAAAAGCCCTTTTTCTTCCCTTCAATTGAGAGTGTTTGGGTCAAACATACGCCTGTGTATGTCCACGCAGCAGCAACGGTGTTTCACCGAGCCTCCACTTGGCAAAAACACTTTTGTAACCCACGACAGGCTTTTTTTCTACGTACAGTAAACGATCACGTAGGCTGTTTTTAAATTTCTAGTGCTGATTTGATGGGCAAAACGTTTGTTGCTTTACACAGGCGCACTCAGCACAGGCTGCTGTTACGCCATTAAGGGTGGTGAACAAGTTCACCAAGCAAAAATAGTCAGGTCTCAAAAGAAAAATGACATCATGGGTCTGAACACACAGTGTGATATTTTTCATGCTGAGACAGAAAGGCAAATATTGGTGCTACTGTTCCTGTGTACTGTATGACAGTGTTAATGGTTTACTGTACACAGACACTTTGCTGAGTCAGTGCAATGCCAAAGCCCTTGTTAAAGCACAGCGCCCTCTTGGGGTCACATTGTTTTTACCCTTGGTAAAAAAATACACTTGACAACAAAAAAAGTATTGTTGCAATGATGAAAATACATGTTTTTACATCGTTTTTGGGTTGCTGAATCAAAAACGGGTATTATTTTTCTGTAAGCTCTAGTTTTTTGGCGTTTTTTTTTTTTGTTTATTGGTAGTAGCTTTGCCAAATCAATGCCAATGACACCCATAAACGTCAATTTCAATAACGCCCACGCAGGTCAATGCCATTGACAGCTATGTACATTAAATCCATTGATATCTATTTAAAATCATGGCTATATTCAGCTGGGATAGGCTTTAAAAACCCTGTGAAGATAGCAATTCAGGATGTATTATTGGATCACTTTCCTGTTGATTTTGGACCTTTAGGGGTCATTTCCTGTTGATTTAGTGGCTTTTAGGGGTCACTTTCTATCAATATAGCGTCACTTCCTGTTTATCTGGGGCATTTTGGGGTCATTTTTTTGTTGATATAGGGTCACTTCCTGTTGACATCGGGTCACTTACTCCTGATTTGGAGGCATTTCGGAGTCAGTTCCAATTGACATAGGGTCACTTCCTGTTGATTTCGGTGCATTTCGGGTCCACTTCCTGTTGATATCGAGTCTTTCGATTTAGGGGCATTTTGGAGTCACTTCTTGTCGATATTGGGTCACTTCCGGTTGATTTGGGGGCATTTCCGGATCCCTTTTTGTTATTGGGTCCCTTCCTGTTGATATCGGGTCACTTGCTGTTGATTTGGGGGCATTTCAGAGTCACTTCTTATTGGTATAGGGTCAATTCCTGTTGATTTGGGGGAATTTCAGCTTACTGCAAACTTACTGCAGCAGACAGCCGTTACAAACGACGCCGACGTTGCTAAATACTAGCCTGCACATGCTACGTTAGTTGCAGGCAGCGTCTGATGAGTCTCATAGAGATCACATGTATGTTGAACTAGATGCAAAATGACAGACTAGGCCGCGTCTGGGCAGCGTTAGCAAACAGCCGCCATCTTAAAGCAGTAGAGCGCTAAGCGCTAATAAAGAGCGCTAAGCGCTAATGTATAAGATTAACGTTACTGTCACTACTAGCTCACGTAACGTTAACCCTGCAGAGGGCTAGGCTTCTATTAATTAAGACCACTTTCGATGCGTGGCTAACGTGTCTTACATACAGGCTTTAACATAACATAGCGTTGTGGAGTGATGAGGGTGTCAAATAAAAACTCAATAATGCTAACTATCAATTTTAGCTCAGTAGTCATTGCTGGATAAAACACCAAGTAGCAATAGTCCCTAATGTGCTCCAATACAGCCTGTATCATACATTTATTTTGAACACTGCAAAAATCCAATCAGGACTTACAGTTTAGACGAACTTAAAACTTTACTAGAACTTAAAAATGGCTTGACACAAATAGAAATTCAATTGAAAAACGTGGGAAAAAATCCTAACTTTTAAGTGATGTGTGTTATCAAGCGTAAAGGCATTTTTAGGTGTATATATATATATATATATATATATATATATATATATATATATATATAATGTATATATAGTGAATTTGTCGTTTTTTTTTTTTTTCTAGTTACATCTGAGATGCAATTGTTGGCTGTTTTCAACAATATACATCAAAAATAAAGACATTGATTGACTGAAAATGATAAAATGTCTTGTTTTCTCATGTATATCTATAATTGCTCTTCACCTAAAAATATATTTGTTTTATCCGATTACTCGATTAATCGATAGAATTTTCAGTCGATTACTCGATTACTAAAATATTCAATACCTACTTCCTTTTGATATAGGGTCACTTGTTTCAGAGAGATTTTGGGGTCACTTCCTGTTGATGTTGGGTCACTTCCTGTTGATTTGGGGGCCTGGAGTCACTTTTTAAAAATAGAGCGTTCCTGTTTATTGGGGCATTTCAGGATCACCTTTTGTTATTGGGTCATTTCCTGTTGATATCGGGTCACTTGCTGTTGATTGGGGGGGATTTCGGAGTCACTTCCTTTTGACATAGGGTCACTTCCTGTTTATTTGGGGGAATTTCCAGGCCACTTCCTGTTGATATTAAGTCACCTGATTTGGGGGCATTTTGGAGTCATTTCCTGTTGATATTGGGTCACTTCCTGTTGATTTGGGGGCATTTCGGGGTCACTTTCCGTTGATGTCGTATCACTCGATTTAGGGGCATCACTTCCTGTTGATATTGGGTCACTTCCTGTTGATATCGGGCCATTTCCTGTTGATTTGGGGGCATTTCGGAGTCACTTCCTGTTTATTGGGCCATTTTGGGATCACTTTTTGTTATTGGGTCACTTCCTGTTGAAATCGGGTCACTTGCTGTTGATTTGGGGGCATTTCGGAGTCACTTCTTATTGGTATAGGGTACTTGATTTAGGGGCATTTTGGGGTCACTTCCTGTTGATATCGAGTCTTTCGATTTAGGGGCATTTTGGAGTCACTTCCTGTCGATACTGGGTCACTTCCGGTTGATTTGCGGGCATTTCGGGGTCACTTCCTGTTTATTGGGCCATTTTGGGATCACTTTTTGTTATTGGGTCACTTCCTGTTGAAATCGGGTCACTTGCTGTTGATTTGGGGGCATTTCGGAGTCACTTCTTATTGGTATAGGGTCAATTCCTGTTGATTTGGGGGAATTTCAGGGCCACTTCCTGTTGACATCTAGTCACTCAATATAGGGGTATTTTGGAGTCACTTCCTGTTTATATTGGGCTACTTCCTGTTGATATCAAGTCACCTGATTTAGGGCCATTTTGGGGTCACTTCTTATTGATACTGGGTCACTTTCTGTTGATATCAGGCCACTTCCTGTTGATTGGGGAGCATTTCCGAGTCACTTCCTTTTGATATAGGGCCACTTGTTTCAGGGGGATTTTCGGGTCACTTCCTGTTGATGTTGGGTCACTTCCTGTTGATTTGGGGGCCTGGAGTCACTTTTTAAAAATACAGCGTTCCTGTTTATTGGGGCATTTCAGGATCACCTTTTGTTATTGGGTCATTTCCTGTTGATATCGGGTCACTTGCTGTTGATTGGGGGGAATTTCGGAGTCACTTCCTTTTGACATAGGGTCACTTCCTGTTTATTTGGGGGAATTTCCGGGCCACTTCCTGTTGATATTAAGTCACCTGATTTGGGGGCATTTTGGAGTCATTTCCTGTTGATATTGGGTCACTTCCTGTTGATTTGGGGGCATTTCGGGGTCACTTTCCGTTGATGTCGTATCACTCGATTTAGGGGCATCACTTCCTGTTGATATTGGGTCACTTCCTGTTGATATCGGGCCACTTCCTGTTGATTTGGGGGCATTTCGGAGTCACTTACTTTTAATATAGGGTACTTGATTTAGGGGCATTTTGGGGTCACTTCCTGTTGATGTCGGGCCACTTCCTGTTGATATTGGGCCACTCCCTGTTGATTTGGGGGTATTTTGGAGTCACTTCCTATTGATATGGGGTCATTTGATTTAGGGGCATTTTCGTTTCATTTCCTGTTCATATTGAGTCACTTCCTGTTGATATCGGGCCACTTCTTGTTGCCTTGGGGGCATTTCGGTGTCACTTCCTATTGATATATAGGGTCACTTGATTTAGGGGTATTTTGTGGTTACTTCCTGTTTATATTGGTCCACTTCCTGTTGATATCGGACCACTTCCTGTTTATTTGGAGGTATAATGGGGTCACTTGGTGTTGATTGAAGGGCATTTTGGAGTCACTTCGTGTTGATTTTGGGCCTCTGCGGGTCACTTCGTCTTGATTTGGGGCCTTTGGGGGTTACTTCCTCCAGATACAGCGTGACTTCCTGTTTATTTGCGGCATTTCGGGCTCAGTTTTTGTTGATATCAGGTCATTTCCTGTTGATATCGGGCCACTTCCTGTTAATTTGGGGGCATTTCAGAGTCACTTCCTATTGATATAGGGTCATTTGATTTAGGAGCATTTTCGGGTCACTTCCTGTTTATATTGAGTCACTTCCTGTTGATATCGGGCCACTTGTTGCTTTTGGGGCATTTCGGAGTCACTTCCTATTGATATAGGGTCATTTGATTTAGGGGCATTTTTGGGTCACTTCCTGTTCATATTGAGTCACTTCCTGTTGATATCGGGCCACTTCTTGTTGTTTTGGGGGCATTTTGGTGTCACTTCCTATTGATATATAGGGTCAATGATTTAAGCGTATTTTGGGGTTACTTCCTGTTGATATTGGTCCACTTGCTGTTGATATCGGGCCACTTCCTGTTGATTTGTAGGCATTTCGGAGTCATTTCCTATTGATATTGATAGGGTCACTCTATTTAGGGGCATTTTGAGGTTACTTTGTGTTTTCATGTCACTTCCTGTTGAGATCGGGCCACTTCCTGTTTATTTGGGGGCATTACGGAGTCACTTCCTGTTGATTTGGGGGCATTTTGTAATCACTTCCTGTTGATTACAGGTCACTTCCAGTTAATGGAATTGACGTATATGGCTGTCAATGGCATTGGCGTGTATGTCTACTGATGTTTGGGGTCCTTTTCACTGTTAGCGGGACCTAACAGAAACTTATTTGTGGGTTAGTGTTCAAAATGAATTGAGTTTTTTTGTGGGTTCAATAACATTAACCATGGAGTCAAAATATTCCTTCCAGTGTTTTAGTAGAATTAACCCCCCCCCCCAAAAAAAGAGCTACCATCCATAAGAAATTCCTCGCAGTACTCTTAATGTAAATGCCATACGATGACAGATTAAATGACTACTTGGACGCTCCTTGAAAGGTGAGACTAGACGTTCCCCGTCCAACATGCCCGCTGCAAATACATTCAAGCGGCATGAATCCTACTTTAGTCTGGATTCTTTTGCGGCACTTAGGACGTTTCCTGTGCCCTGGCGGCGACACAGAACCTTTCGCTGTTTAGGCCTTCCAAATGATGTCATATTTCCATTCAAACGTGCGCGTATCCTGAACGAGTTACTGAAAACGTAAAGACGCTCATTCAGTTCAACACATCGCACTTTGTCCTGACAAATTGGGAAGTTTGGAATACAGTCGTTGTGCAAAATGAAAGAGGTTTGTTATTGTAAGCTCCTGTAACATCATAAAAAGTTTGAAGATGTGCTTGAGTATGGTCAAATTTGAGGTATACAAAATGTTTTTTTCAGATAACGATGGTTTCCCTGCTTCTGCTGTGTGTGTCCTTGCCCCTTGTATGGGCGACGACGTCATTTCAACACCATGACGGTAGGTTCAGGGAACATTTATGTTTCCTTCACTTGCAATTCTATCATGTCAAATGACCAATATGGAGATCCCAACTAACAAATAGTATACTAACCATTTATAAAATCAAATAATGACTACAATGCAGGATACTTGGCTAACGTGCTTTAACTTAGCCCTAAACCAGCGGTGTCAATTCAGTTTGGTTCGCACATCACCAGTGCTTCCACTTTAAGTGAATTGTAAGTCTATCGTCAATGGAAATAATGGAGTTAATTTAAATTTGAAGTGACCTGGAAATGACCCAAAATCAATAGGAAATTATGCAAAATGTACAGGAAGTGACATTGAAATGCCTCAAAATGTACTAAAACTGACCGCTCAGTGCCCCGAAATCAACAGGAAGTGATCTGTTCATCACCCAAAATCCCACAACTGCCACAAAATAAACAGGAAATGATGCAAAATGCATAGCATACAGCCTCAGAATCCCCCAAAATGTACTAAAAGTGACCCCTCAGTCCCCCAAAATCAACAGGAAGTGACCTGGTCATTACCCAAAATCAGCAGGAAGTGATCCGTGACCCAAAATGAACAGGAAGTGCTCTGTTCGTGAACCAAAATCAACAGGACGTGACCAATGATCAAGAAGTGACCCTTAAATGCCCGTACATCAACAAGAAATGATGCAAAATATACAGGATGTGATCTCAAAATGCAACAAAATGTACCAAAAGTGACCCATCAGTACCCCAAAATAAACAGGAAGTGACCCTTGTGAGGAAAAGCGGCATGGAAAATGAATGAATGAATGATCCAAAATCAACAGGAAGTGACCAATGACAGTACGTGACCCAGAAATGCCCGAAAATCAACAAGAAATGATGCAGAATGTATAGCATGTGACCTCGGAATGTCCCATAATGTACCGAAAGTGCCCCATCAGTACCCCAAAATCAACTGAAAGTGACGTATAATGACACAAAACCAATTAGGAAATGACCAATGATCAAGACATGTCACAAAAATTGCCTGGAAATCAACAATTATGCAAAATATACAGGAAGTGGCCTCAAAATGCAACAAAATGTCCCAAAAATGACCCATCAGTACCCCAAAACCAACAGGAAGTGGCCAATGATCAATACATAACCCAGAAATGCCCGCATATCAACAAGAAATGATGAAAAATGTACAGGAACTGACCTCGAAATGCCTCAAAATGTACCAAAAGTGACCCCCTCAGTGCCCCAAAATTAACAGGAAGTGACCTGGTCTTGACCCAAAGTCAACAGTGAGTGACCAATGATCAAGAAGTGACCCAGAAATGTCTGGAAATCGACAAGAAATGGTGCAACATATTCAGGAAGTGGCCTCGAAATGCAAAAAATGTACTAAAAGCGACCCCTCAGTACCCCAAAATAAACAGGATGTGATCTGTTCATGATGTGTTCAAGTTACCAATGATCAAGAGGTGAAAATGCTATAAAATCAAGAGGAAATGATGCAAAATGTATAGCATGTGACCTCGGAATGCCCTAAATTTACCTAAAGTTACCTGTAGTGACCCAAAATCAACAGGAAGTGACCAAAGATGAATACGTGACCCAGAAAGGCCCGTAAATCAATAAGAAATGTTGCAAAACACACAGACTGACCTCGAAATGCTTCCAAATATACTAAAAGTAACCCCGCAGGACCCCAAAATCAATAGGAAGTGGCCTGGTCATCACCCAAAATCAATCGGAAGTTACCAATGATCAAGAAGTGACCCATAAATACAATAAAATCAACAGGAAATTGTGCAAAATGTATAGTATGTGACCTCGGAATGCCCCAAAATGTACCGAAAATGACCTGTCAGTAACCCAAAATTAACAGGAAGTGACCTGGTAATGGCCCAAAATCAACAGGAAGTCAATGATCAAGAGATGAACCAGAAATGTCTGAAAATCAACAGGAAGTCACCCAAAATGTACAGGAAATGACCTGATAATACCCCCAAATCATCAGAAAGTGACCAAAAATCAGAGAGTCACCTAGAAATGACCCAAAGTCAACAGGAAATGAAATTACAAGACTTACAGTTCACTTCTTGTAAATTTGGGATCATTTCCCGTTGGTTTTTCAGGCATTTCAGGACTGTTGATCTGGAGGCATTTCCAGGTGACTTGCTGTTAATTTGGTGTGAGCTAGCAAAAAAAAAAAAAAATTAACTTACTACGACAACTTTCAGTGGACTCGTTTTTTCACACAGGCTTGGATGGCAAACTGCGTGTCAGCATCCCACTGGAGGTCCCGCTCCGCCCCCTGCTGGGCGGCAAGGTGGTGGTTCCCTGCTACTTCCAGGACAACACCGCCGGCGACCCGGGCGCCCCAACGCCCGCCCCGCTCTCCCATCGCATCAAATGGACCTTCATCACCAAGGAAAACATCACCACCATCCTGGTGGCATCGGAGGGCAAAGTCCACATCGAGTCGGAGTACATGGACAAAGTAACGATGATCAACTACCCGCTGGTGCCGACGGATGCTAGCCTGGAGATAACAGAGCTAAGGTCCAAAGACTCGGGCGCTTACCGTTGCGAGGTCATGCAAGGCATTGAGGACAACTACGACACCGTGGAACTGCAGGTTCAGGGTAAGTCGTGCAAGCACAAATAAAAAACAAATAACTATAAAAAACTTTATGATTATTATGCGCCATGTGCCGACACACCTCTGCAACATTGCGTGGACATTGGGGACAGTGCCTCTGGATTGGCAGACCGGGGTAGTGGTCTCCTTTTTTAAGAAGGGGGACTGAAGGGTGTGTTCCATTTATAGAGGGCTCACACTCTTCAGCATCCCTGGTAAGGTCTATTAAGGGGTGCTGGAGAGGAGGGTCCATTGGGAAGTTGAATCCAGAATCCAGGAGGAGCAGTGTGGTTTTGTCCTGGCCGTGGAACAGCTCTACACCCTCTGCAGGGTCCTCGATGGTGCATGGGAGTTCGCCTAATCGATCTACATGTGTTTTGTGGATTTGGAGAAGGCGTTCAACCGTGTCCCTCGGGGAGTCCTGTGGGGGTGCTACGGGAGAACGGTACGGGAGTATGAGATCCCCCTGGTAAGGGCTGCTCGGTCCCGGTATGACCGGTGCCAGAGTTTGGTCCACATTGCCCTTTGTCACCGATTCTGTTCTTAACCTTTATGGACAGAATTTCTAAGCGCAGCTAAAGCATTGAAGGTTTCCGGTTTGGTGGCCTCAGCGTTGTATCTCTGCTTTCTTGCAAATGATGGGGTGCTCTTAGCTTTATCAAGCCGTGATCTCCAACTCTCACTGGAGCAGTTCGCAGCCAAGTGTGAAGCGGTAGAGATGAAGATCAGCACCTCCAAATCAGAGACCATGGTCTTCAGTCGGAAAAGGGCCCTCTCTGTGTCGGGGATCAGATCCTGCCCCAAGTGGAGGAGTTCAAGTATCTTTGGGTCTTGTTCACGACTCAGGGTAGGAGAGCGCGGGCGATCGACAGGCGGATCGGTGCAGCGTCTGCAGTGATTTGGACTCTGCACCAGTCCGTTGTGGTGAAGAAGTAGCTGAGCCAAAAGGCGAAGCTCTCGATTTACCAGTCGATCTACGTTCCTACCCTCACCAGTGTTCACGAGCTGTGGTCCATGACCGAAAGAACAAGATCCCGGATACAAGCGGCTGAAATGGGTTTCCTTTGCAGGGTGTCCAGGTTCTCCTTAGAGATAAGGTGAGATGCTCGGTCATCCGGGAGGGACTCAGGGATGAGCCGCTACTCATCCATGTTCAGAGGAGCTAGCTGAGGTGGCTCGGGCATCTGGTTCGGATGTCTCCTGGACACCTCCATGGAAAGGTGTTCCGGACATGTCCTGCTGGTGGTAGTTCCCGTAGATCACCCAGGACATGCTGGAGAGGCTATGTCTCTCAGCTGGTTTGGGAACGCCTTGGGATCCCGCCAGCGGAGCTGGTTTAAATGGCCGGGGAGAGGGAAGTCTCGGCTTTCCTGCTGAAGCTGCTGCTCCCGCGACCAGACCCTGGATCAAGCGGCGGATGGATGGATGGATGGATGGATGGATTGATATACGGACGGACGGACAGATAAAATAATGAATGTCCCAATTGCCTTTTAAAATCAATGTGATTTTAAGAAAAAAAAAATCAACCTCAAATGTTTGTTTAAGAAATCGGCCCATTGCTGCTTATTTCACCCGGGCCATCTCAAAATTGTTCCACCACTGACGTATATTTTACATACTTTATTTTGTGATGCTGTTTTTTTTAGTCAGACAAGTGGCTAAGAGAAGTCTGGCAGCCCACAAGGCTCATAAAGCACTGCAAGAAATTCTTATGTTTGTGTCTGCCTCACAGGTATTGTGTTCCACTATCGAGCTATCACCACCCGGTACACCCTCACCTTTGAGAAGGCCAAGGCAGCTTGCATCCAAAACAGCGCCACCATTGCCACCCCAGCCCAACTGCAGGCCGCCTATGACGATGGATACCACCAGTGTGATGCTGGATGGCTGTCTGATCAGACTGTCAGGTAGTCGAATAAAAAAACTAAAAAACAAAAAAACCCTCTATTAAATCTCTTTAGATGAGTTTATCGCTAGTCGACGGTGGCAACAAATTAACGTTCATTGATTCGCTGCTATCCCTCCCACTTCAAATGGATTGGACGACTCGCGCCATCAATGGCAGTCAACGAGTGAACACTGGGAACTTCGAGTCCTAGCTGTACTGTGTTTTTGCCATTCATATCCTGAAATTTCTTTCGTAACAAGAGGCAATATTTTCCCATTAGGGCGT
Organism: Corythoichthys intestinalis; assembly: GCF_030265065.1. Classification (NCBI taxonomy): domain Eukaryota; kingdom Metazoa; phylum Chordata; class Actinopteri; order Syngnathiformes; family Syngnathidae; genus Corythoichthys; species Corythoichthys intestinalis. The sequence goes on along the minus strand of NC_080399.1, from coordinate 8,822,945 downwards.
GTCTTAACCTGAAAATTCTGTACGTGGAGACATTTGTAGGCAGAGGTACCACTGTATCGATATTTGGTGGGACCGTATTTATGACCTTTTGGGCTACATAGTATCGCGATACATCACCTTTCCGTTATGTTATCACACCCCAATTATGTAAGAACTTCAGGGTGTACCCTGCCTCCTGCCCGTAGTTACCTGGGGTAGGCTCTAGCACCCTTGTGACCCTCATGAGAATAAGCGGTACAGAAACTGACTGAAGTTAATGAAATCGTATCCTATAATCTGCCTCTTCAAAGCTCATAATCCAAGTACTGACTTCACTATTTGCTGTCCCTTTTTGAGGTACCCCATCCATTATCCTCGGGTGGAATGTTACGGAGACAAGGAAAACTTTCCCGGTGTGAGAACCTATGGAGTTCGAGACGTCAACGAGACTTATGACGTGTACTGTTTTGCAGAGAAGATGGCAGGTAAGTTTTTTAACAGATCGAAAGAGTTTCTACTCTGTAGTTTGAAACAATGACTGTGCGTCTCCTCCCAGGCAGAGTCTTCTACTCCATGTCGGTGGAGAAGTTCACTTTCGACGAAGCTGAGGATCAGTGCACCAAACTGGGTGCCAGACTTGCCACCACCGGCCAGCTTTACATGGCCTGGAAGGGCGGCATGGACGTGTGTAACGCGGGCTGGTTGCGCGACAGGAGCGTACGATACCCCATCAACATTGCCAGACCTCAATGTGGAGGTGGGCTCCTTGGGGTCAGGACGGTCTACCTAAACCCTAACCAGACGGGATACCCGCTTCCGAGCACTCGTTACGATGCTATCTGCTTTCAAGGTACACTTAATTTGAAGTACAAAATGCCATTTCGGGAGAATTGAAATTGATTTTTGGTCACTTCCTTTGCATTTTGGGGCATTTTTAGGTCAATTCCTGTTGTTTTCAGGGCAAATCTATTAGATCTAGGCAGAGCTCAGTGCTCAATAAAATCTGGGAAATACTGACGTGACTAAACTGAAACATCGTCACATCAACAGGTAGCGATGATGAAGGTGCCGTTCCTGGAAGGACCACTCCTTTCCCAGACATCATGAGCATAACACCGGCCCCTGGAGTTTATCCGGGCTTCACAACCACACCTGGAGGTCAGGAGATCAAGCATGGAGGGGTGGACATTCTTACCAAGCCCATCTCACCTCCGTTTACGGACGCTGCCATGGCTCCCACCGGTAAAAATACAAACATTTATGTTTTTTCTCAAATGGCTATTGCTCGACTTAATTTTCTGCCGTCCAATCTTTAATAGGTGTGGTGTTCCACTACCGACCTATTACTGGTCGGTATACTCTGACCTTTCTGGAAGCCCAACAAGCCTGCGAGAGTATTGGAGCAGTCATCGCCAGCCCCTTGCAGCTTCAGGCAGCCTTTGAGAAGGGCCTACACCAATGTGATGCTGGTTGGCTTAGCGATCAGACAGTCAGGTACTCTGTCAGAATTCATTTTGGAAGAAGGGTATTATTAAGCAGTTAAAAATATCTCAATCTTCAGATATCCCATTGTGTCACCTCGGGATAATTGCGCGGGTAATCTACTGCACCTTCCTGGAGTCCGATCCTATGGCGTGAGGCCAGACTTTGAGCGTTATGATGTGTTTTGTTACGTTGAACGTCTGCAAGGTCAGAACTGCGCCAACACTAAATTCAGGTCTTAGCGTCATGGATGTCAACTGTTTGATGCTTCCGTTCCTCTTGAAGGTGAGGTCTTCTACACTAGCGACTACGACAGCTTCTCTTTCGAGGAGGCTGTCCAGCACTGTGAGAACCTCAACACCACGCTGGCCACCACTGGACAGATGTACGCTGCCTGGAACCAAGGCCTTGATAAGTGCCGCCCAGGCTGGCTGATGGACCGCAGTGTCCGGTATCCTATCACCACCTCCAGATCCCTCTGTGGGGGTGGTCAGGTGGGCGTGCACATTATCTATGCCTTCCCAAACCAGACAGGATTTCCTGATGAGCACTCACGCTATGATGCCTATTGTTTCAAAGGTACGAAACAGTGTTACTGGATTCATCTTTTGGTTTTACCCTCCTTCAAGCGTCACTCGCAATGTCCTACTTGATTCTGTTTTACAGCTGAAACAACCACCACTGACACGGACACGGAATCCATTTTCGACAAGTTACTGACAGTGGATGTTGTCAGCAAAACAACTGTTGCAGTTGATCATGCCCTTCCAACTAGTAAGGCTCCTTCTGTAACCAGAGATGCCTCTAGATCAGTTTCTGTAGTTCCCTCTTGAAATCCCTTCAAAGTCTTACGTTGTGTTTTCTTATTTGACATCAGTTGAACCGACCACGACCTACAACGACACTGAAATAAGTGTAAACATCACAGAAATAGAAGAGGTTATCCAGATGACAAACACCTCAACCCATCTAACTATTCCAACTGGTAAGTCAATTCCAAAAAGAGGAAAAAAATTCCATTGCTAATATATTTTTGTCTGCATTTCAATCTCTAGTCCTAATTGATGCTTCTGCCTCTGGATCGGGTGATCATTCAGCCAGTGGGGATATGTCTGGAGAGTCCAGTACCACCAGCGGGAGCGGAGCCTCTGGTTCAGGACTGGACATCACCTTCAGTGGACACACGGACATCCTGTCAGGAGACCATTCCGCTTCCGGTGATCCACAAGGAGCCGAGGGTGGCAGTGCAATTTTCACCTCGGGCGACTCCGAAAGCACATCGGGATCAGGATCTGGTTTTGTTGGATCAGGTTCAGGTTCAGCCAGTGGCAGCAGAGACATTAGTGGCAGTGGTGATGACATTCTGATCAATGTACTGGACGGAAAAGAAAAAGAACTGGTAATCCCAACCCTCACTGAGCAGGAGTTAGGCAGTGGAGTTTTGTGGACTTCAGGAATGTCCGGATCAGGAAGCATTTCCGGATCAGGAATCATGTCTGGATCAGGAGATATGTCCGGATCAGGCAGTGGAATTTCCGGTATCTCCTTTACGGACAATGGTGCCATTGACCTTACAATTAAGCAATTGGGAGAGCAAGAGCTGTATGGATCCACAGAAATGTCTGGATCAGGATTTATGTCCGGATCAGGCTCCATATCCGGATCGGGCAGTGGATTTTCTGGTATCATCTTTACAGACGATGGTGCCATTGACCTGACAATTCAGCAATCAGGAGAGCAGGAGTTGTATGGATCTGCTGAAATGTCTGGATCGGGATCAATCTCTGGATCCGGCTTTTTGTCGGGATCAGGCATCGAAGGATTTTCCGGCATCTCCTTTACAGACAATAGTGCCGTTGACTTAACAGTCCAGATATCAGGAGAGCAAGAGTTATCTGGATATCATCCCTTTTCGTCAGGCTCTGCAAGTGGCTTTTCATCTGGTGTTTCAGGCAGCGGTTCTGCCTCTGGCCAGCCATTCCACACGGACGGGGGTGTCCTCTTTATAACAGATGACCGGATAAAGGAAGTTACTGTTTCTACTCAAGAACACCGTCCAGAAGAGGGCCGTGGTGTTGTAGAAATCAGCGGCCAAGAAAGCGGTTCTGGAATCCACCTTCAAATCTCAGGCAGTGACAAGCCATCAGCTACCGGGGTTTCTATAGGTTTTCCTTCTGGATCTACCACGGCTTACCCAGACTACAATGGTCCATCAGGGTACGAGGAAGAAGAAACAGTCCTCGTCCTGACTCCCGAACCTGCCTACGTCAACCCGACAACTGCACCGTCGATCTCATTAGCAACACCCCCGGTTGTGGAGCAGCCAGAAGTACAAGAGGGTATGTTGGTTAAGGTAACGCACAAAAAAAAATCCAGACAATGTCTCAAAAGTTTTTCATCTTGTGTACAGCTGTGCATAGTTGTCCCGAGGGCTGGTTGGAGTTCATGGGAAGCTGTTACCTTCACTTCACCGACAGACACACCTGGTCAGATGCTGAGCAGCGTTGCCAGGAGCTTAACGCCCACCTGGTCAGCGTCAGATCTGAAGAGGAGCAGCAGTTTCTCAACTGTAAGTGTGAACGCATAATCAGTGCATTTCAGATATTTGGTCTTATCCAGCATTCATTAGCAAATGACTAATATCTGACTCTCTGATAGCCAAAGGTCAGGACTATGAGTGGATAGGTCTCAACGATAAAGATGTACAGAATGAATTCCGCTGGACAGACGGCAGCGCTCTGGTGAGTTTCAACAGGAAAAATGGATTTTGGCAGAACGGGATTTGATGGGTGTGCATTTTTTGCAACATTTGTGACCTCCCAGACATATGAAAACTGGAGGCCTAACCAACCTGATAACTACTTCAATTCCGGGGAGGACTGTGTGGTGATGATTGGCCACGAAGGAGGCCAGTGGAACGACGTTCCCTGCAACTATTACCTTCCCTTCTCCTGCAAGACACAACCTGGTAGGAACTAATCCAGATCGACTGTCTTGGTACTTGTTTGTTTGATACTTGATGGGGTCGTGCAGGTTTTCTGGAAGGGTCAGGACATGGATCAGAGAAAACCACCACCAGAACATCTGTAAAGTTTTTTCAGTAGTTTGAATATATGTAAGAGGTGCACGCGTGTTCGTTGTGAGCGGTACATAGAAACCTCCCTCCCAATTCCTTCAAGAGGGTGCGCAGGCAGCCAAAGCTGCTAGCCTGGGCTTTTGGCTTAGTGGTCAGCACACTCGCCTGCCGTGCTGGACGCGTTGTGCGCGCTGGTGCGAGTCCTGATCTGGACGATGGGGACGGATCGCGTCGTACGGTGCGGTTCCATGCAGACCGGTTACATTGGTGCCGTGACCCAGCTCGGCAGTGAAGGTTTTAGGGGGTGAGTGTAACGGGTGCACGTGCATCCGTTGTGAGCGGTACATAGAAACCTCCCTCCCGATGCCTTCAAGGCGGTGCGCTGACAGCTAAAGTTGCTAGCCTGGGCTTTTGACTGAGTGGTCAGCACACTCACCTGCCTTGCTGGATGTGTCATGCACGTTGATGCGAGTCCTGACCTGGACGAGGGGGATGGATCGCGTTGTACGTCGCCACTACATGCAGACCGGTTACATATAAACATGTCCAAATTCCATCAAAGAAATCAAATAATCACCCAGTTTTATGAACGTTTCTGATGTGAATCCATGGTTGTCCTGTCTTTCAGCTGGTTGCGGAGCGCCTCCAGAGGTGGCGCACGGCTCACCGATGGGCGTCATCCGAGATAATTATGCTGTAAACTCCAAAGTGCGGTACCAGTGTCAAGCGGGCTACACGCAGCGCCACCTGCCTGTCATACGATGTATGGAGAACGGACAGTGGGAGAGGCCACAAGTGGAATGTATAGAAAGTGAGTGAGCCCGCCAGGTTTATAAAGCACTGGGGGAAACCATGAAAGATGTTTTGATTAGTGTTGCACCGATACGGATTCCGACACCCAGCTGTGTGGGTGGTTACTCATGGGGTAAAGGTGGACTTTTTTTTAAGGTAGACTGACATCTCTTTGAGTGTCAAAATTATTGCTGATTCTCAGGAGTACAAATACTGATGAATTCCAGTAAATTACGGTACAAATATTTTTTTTTAAATCATACATTGTGATTTCTGGATTGTTTTGTTTTAGATCATGTCTATATGAGTGGAACTGCATGAACAGCAGGCGTAGCCAACGTCGGTCATCGAGTGCCCCTAACCAGCTTGTTTTCTATGTCTCGCTCCTCCAACACACCTAACTTAAATAATCACTATCATTATCAGGCTCCTGCAGAGCTTACTGATGAGCTGATCATTTGATTCAGGTGTTTTGAAGGAGGGAGACATGGAAAACAAGGTGGATAGGGGCCCTCGAGGACCGGAGTTGGCTACCGCTGATCTACAGTGTTATGAAAAAGTATCTGAACCTTTTGGAATTTCTCACATTTCACCATAAAATCACCATCAAAAGTGATCTGATCTTTGTCAAAATCACACAAATATAAAAACAGTGTCTGCTTCAACTAAAACCACCCAAACATTTATAGGTTTTCATATTTGAATAAGGATAGCAAGAGCAATTGAAACCATTTTCTAGCCAAACAATTTAAGTCAGGTGTGTGCCCAATCACTGATGAGTGGTTTAAAGCTGCCCTGCCCACTATAAAACACACACCTGGTAAGAATTGTCTTGATGAGAAGCATTGTCTGATGTGCATCATGGCTCGGTCAAAAGAGCTGTCTGAAGACCTGCGATCAAGGATTGTTGATTTGCATAAAGCTGGGAAAGGATACAAAACCATCTCTAAATGTCTGGATGTTCATCAATCGACAGTCCGAGAAGTTGTCTACAAATGGAGAGAGTTTGGCACTGTTGCTTGTCTCCCAAGGAGTGGCCGTCCACTAAAGAGAATGCCAAGAGCTCAGCGCATAATACTCAGAGAGGTAAAAAAGAACCCTAGAGTGTCTGCAAAAGACTTACAGAAATCACTGGCAAAGCCCAATATCTCTGTGCACTCATCAACTATATGTAAAACCATGGCCAAGAATGGTGTTCATGGAAGGACTCCACGGAGGAAGCCACCGCTGTCTAAAAAAAACATTGTTGCTCATTTGATGTTTGCAAAAAGGCACTTGGACACTCCACTGAAGTTTTGGCAAAATATTTTGTGGACTGATGAAACCAAAGTTGAATTGTTTAGGAGTAACACACAACTTCATGTGTGGAAGAAAAATGGAACAGCTCACCAACATCAACACCTCATCCCCACTATGAAGCATAGTTGAGGGAGCATCATGATTTTGGGATGTTTTGCTGCCTCAGGGCCTGGACAACTTGCAGTCATTAATGGAAGAATGAATTCAAAAGTTTATCAGGATGTTTTGCAGGAAAACCCGAGGCCGTCTGTCAGATAGTTGAAGCTAAAAAGAGGATGGATGCTGCAACAAGAATGATCCAAAAAACAGAAGTAAGTTAACTTCAGAATGGTTTCAGAAGAACAAAATACACGTTCTGGAGTGGACAAGTCAAGTCCAGACTTGAATCCCATTGAGAAGCTGTGGCATGACCTAAAGACAGTGATCATGCCAGACATCCCAGTAATATGACTGAACTACAGCAGTTTTGTAGTGAAGAATGGGCCAAGATTAGTCCTGATCGATGTGCCAGACTGATCTGCAGCTACAGGAAGCGTCTGGTTGAAGTTATTGCTTCCAAAGGAGGGGGGGTGGGCCCACAAGATATTAAATGTGAGGGTTCACTTACTTACCCCCCCCCCCCCCCGTCATTGTTTGCATTCTATCCTCATTAAAATATGAAAAACTACCCACACATATATAGGTTGAGTTAATGCAGACAGTGTTTTTTCATCTGTGTGATTTTGACAAAGATCAGATCTCATTTGATGGTGATTTTATGCAAAAAGGTGAGAAATTCCAAAAGGCTCAGATACTTTTTCATACCACTGTACGTACTGACGCAAAACTAATAGCAATGTTTTCTGATATTATTTTAAATGCTTATTTTGGCTGATATTATCGGACAACTCATTTTTTTACTTTTAGTGCTATAGCAAACCATACCGAATTCTTCCTTTAACCTTACAGCAGATGGCGGCAACAGGCTACACAAAAGATCGGTGAAGAACAGAAGTCGAGGAGTCACCAGCCGACAGGAGCACAGAAAAACGCTCTGAGGAGGAGGACTGAATGAAGCACAAGTGAGATTTATAAAAGGACCCCTCCCATGGACACCAATGCCCGACCAAAAATCATAGCATTTTACCCTTGCCAATGTAAATACAAGCACTAAAAACACATTTAGACACTGACAATGTTGCTGAACTGACTAGTGCCTTTAGTAAAGGCGCTTACTTAATGTTATTTAAAGAGTCTAATTTATAGCTGTAATTAATGTTCTCCATGCACAAGTACTACTGCAGTTTGCCATATTTTAACCCATCTTATTTCCTGGTCTGTGTTTGTATTTGGTCTTCAGCGACCAGTTTTCGAAGATTTTAGTCGAGGACTGCGATTTTCGAGCGGTCAATGATCCCAATTTCGTGTAGTACAGTAGAATGTTTTTTTTTTTTTTTTAATTAAATCAGAAGATGCTTTTCCTCAATATCCCATTTGTCGGAATGAATCCGTTTAAAACTGCTTGTAAATGAATCTAGAACATGAAACTCTGTAGATTAAATTTGTGCTTTTATATAAGTTCGCTTCATCGAATCTTGTGTTTAATGATCATCAAATGTGTGAAATTTTCTTCAGAAAACAACATAAGATGGCTTATGTAAGACTAAATTTGTCGTTTTCAATGTTCCGGGAATAATCATGACACCTTTACCGTAATTTTTGGACTATAAACCACTACTTTTTCCCCCTCGTTTTGAATCCCGCAGCATACTTGTTGATTTATTTGGGTTAATAAGTAAAACTTTATTTACAGCAGCATCATAGAACTGCCATGAGACCAAATGAACCACCATGAAGCTTTAAGAAGCTTCATTTGGCCATCACTGCTCCCTTAGGGGAGACAGTCAACCTCTGCTGCCCCCTGCTGCCAACACTTATCACCCAACATGCCTCCTAGCATGCATTGCAGCGCTATAGATATAAATAACAATCAAAATTCATGTTTTGTGCTAATTATTTCTTCAGTTACTGTTCCCGTTGTTTCATTAATTACTAGTTATGGTATTTGGTAACACTTTATTCGACAGTGGCACTATAAGACTGTCATGAAACCATCATAATTATGACATGACACTATTATGGCATTAATAAAAGCTTATGACGGATGACATTAAGTGTCATCTGGCAAATATGTCACCAACTCCATTTATGTCCAGCTCAGATCTTTTACATCCATTCAAAAGAGCTAATTTGCCAGTAACGCTGCAATGCATTCTAGGAGGCATGATGGATGACAACAGTTGTTGACAGCAGGTGGCAGCAAAGGTTGACTGTATCCAAGGGAGCAGTGATGGTTGTATGAAACTTCTTGAAGCAATGAAGACATGGTGGTCCATTTGGTTTTATAACAGTCTAATGATGCTGCTTTCAAATAAACTTACTAGTTAAACTTACTAGTCTTTTGGTGTAAATATCCCATATTACATTAAGGACAGGTGCGGTTTATCGTCCAGTGCGAGTTATCTATGAACAAAAGCCATTTTCGTGTCAGATTTGGTTGGTGGCAGCTTATAGTCAGGTGCACCTTATAGTCCAGAAATTACGGTAAATCATTTCGATTTGATTTTTACTAGAATTACCGTGATATAATAATATTGTTACCGATATGGCACCAAAATGGTACTGCACAATATAATCAATTAGTTTATCACTAGGGTTGTTCAGATCATGTTTTTTTGCTCCCGATCCAATCCCGATCGTTTTAGTTTGAGTATCTGCCGATCCCGATATTTCCTGATCTGATTGTTTGGGTTTTTTTTGCTCCCGATTCAATTCCAATCATTCCCGATAATTTTTCCCGATCATATACATCTTGGCAATGCATTAAGAAAGAAATGAATAAAACTCGGACAAATATGTACATTCAAATACAGTACGTAAGTACTGTATTTGTTTACTATGACAATAAATCCTCAAGATGGCATTGACATTATTAACATTCTTTCTGTGAGAGGGATCCACGGATAGAAAGACTTGTGACTTTGTATATTGTGACTAAATATTGCCACCAATGTATTTGTTGAGCTTTCAGAAAATGATACTGTAGCCTTGCCTAAATGCATGATGGGAAGTGGAACCATGACTGTGCGTAGTGCTACCAATTGATATATCTTCTCTGCGTTGGGAAATAACATAAGGTGTTAAGAAAAAGATCAATTGTTAACTTGCTTCCCCACATTGCTTCCCATGATATTTCTAATCGTGGGAAGAGGGATTCTAAGGCTTTAGCCAATTAACAAAAAGGCTCCAAAGGCTGCCAAAATTCATTCCACTCAGTTTACGCTGCCTATTATCTCTCTATAATGGTAAAACGGTGCCATTACAGATTGAGCGCGACAATGCGTGAGTGGGTCGTGCAGCGCATGCATTAATTGCGTTAAATGTTTTAACGTGATACATTATTACTGCCGTTATCGTGATAAATTTGATAACCCTACCTGAAGCCTACACTAAAGATGAGTGTAACATACTATGTCTGTAACATTAAATACAATTAGAAAACGATTTAATTTAAAAATATATATATTTAAAAAAGGGATGGCCGACATTTTCTTGCCGATTCCGATACTTTGAAAATGACGTGATCAGACCCGATCGATCTCTGTTTATCACTATTAGATGTCCAATCCATTTGAAGCGGGATGGTGGCAGCGAATGAACATACGTTCAAAGACTCAAAATTCTTTTCAATGCTTCAAAAAAAAAATTTTTTTTTTAAAAAAACGAATTCATTGAAGTTGGCAAAAACATGTTCATTCATTTCCTGATCTCATTTTGCGCATTTTTTGTGTATTATCATTATTAAATAATATCATTTTAAAACACTACCTACGCAAGCACAAATCACAATTTAACATGTCTGTGTGAATTAATTGTCAGATTTGAATGGTTAGTGGGGACCCGTCGCTGGTTTAACGCATGGGACTCACTGTAAATATTCTACACTGCAACTGTGTGAACAGCAGGATCTGTCAATAACAGAACATATCTTTTTTCATTGTGCATCCTATATAGTCAGAGGTAGGTAGAGTAGCCAAAAAAATGTACTCGAATTACAAAGTATTTGGTGAAAGGAATACTCAAATAATGAGTACTTTACAAAGTCTGATTTTTAAAAAATTTTTTTAAACATGGTATATTGTTTTTCTCAGCACAACGTCATCTATATGATCTGTTATTATTATACAGTAGACTACTACAATTTATTACATAACAATATTAGGCCCCCCAAAAATCGAATTCAGACGAGAAAATTTCAACTTAAGTGCCTTCTAGTAGAGAAACATAGACTTCATAATGATATTGACGGGACACTTTCCCCAGACACAGCGCTACGCCTTCAAGTAGGGCGGGGTCTCAAACTCTGCTTCAGTCGGTCGAAGTTATTCTCAAACACATGCAGCAATCCAACACCGGATTTAGGTGTAAAAACAACAACAGTTGTACCGCATACAAACAGGAAAGATTGTCTTAGGAGTGATTTGTTCAAGGATTCAAGGTAATTATTATATTTTTCGTACCATGCATGGATTTTGAAACATTGTGAGGAAAAAAAATCAATGGGAGAAATGAACCGCTACGGCATTGGCGTCATAATTCGCAATATTTACGTAAAATAAATGCTAAGTGCCCTTTTTTTTTTTTTTTGCTTTTAACCCAGAATCGAGACTGTTTTACGTTCATATCTATAAAGAATTCATGGATTTACGCATTTATTCTAGGGCTGTCAAACGGTTAAAATTTTTAATCAAGTTCATTACAGCTTAAAAATTAATTAATTGTAATTTATCACAATTCAAACCATCTATAAAATATGCCATATATATATTAGTAAGATATTGTTGGAATGGAAAGATAAGACAAGATGGATATAAACATTCAACATACGGTACATAAGTACTGAAATTTGTTTATTATAACAATAAATCAACAAGATGGCATTAACATTATTAACATTCTCTTAAAGCGATCCATGGATAGAAAGACATTTATCTTTTAAGAACTACAAGTTATAGAAATTTTATATTAAAACCCCTCTTAATGTTTTCGTTTTAATAAAATTTGTAAAATTTTCAATCAAAAAATAAACTCGTCGCCCGCCATTATTGATGTCAATAATTACACAATGCTCATGGGTCTTTAAGCCCATGAAATCAGTCACACCCAAGCGCCAGCAGAGGGCGACAAAACTCCAAAAAAACACAAGTAACAAGTTGGCAATGCACTGTGCCGTCATTTTAATCTGTTTGAGCGGGGCATGTGCGTTAATTACGTCAAGTATTTCAACGTGATTAATTAAGAAAATTAATTACCGCCCGTTAACGCGATAATTTTGACAGCCCTAATTTATTCACAATAATTTTCAACGGAAAAAGCTCTTTATTTTCATAAGGCGGCGCTACAGTGGCTTAAAGACTAGCAGCACATTCGACACATTTAAGTAAAATAAATGCTACCTGCCTGCTTTTTTTTGCTTTTAACCAAGAATCGAGACTGACGTCCATATCTATAAAGAATTCAAGAATTTACGCATTTATTCACAAGAATTTTCAACTGAAAAAGCTCTTTGTGTTTCCACTTGGTCAGCTTTGACGGCGATAGGCCCTCTATTAATCGGCCCCGTGTCCCGTCAATATATTATGAAGTCTATGGGAGAGAAAAAAAAACAGTTCCTAGCAAGAAAAAAAAAAAAAAAGATCATATCTCCGGTTTTCCGCAGTCTATCGGTGCCAAATAAAATCAGGGAGAAGGTCGAAATCTGTGCTTTTGAGACATGTTGACGGCAGCGTTCTATGTGAAACACAGGTAGTCCCCGAGCTACCATCGAGTTCTGTTCCTATGCTGCGACATAACCCGAATTTCCGTGTAAGGTAACTAGGTAACTTTTCAGTTTTGGTCGATTTTAGCAACGCCGGTGGACAAAAGCGGTAGTGTTTTGCCTTAAGGATGATTGGGTTTCCCATGAGGACCAGCGCACACCCGCACAGTGTCATAAAATCATGATCTCCTGGTCGCTTGTAGATGGATTAAACGACAAATCTATTGCTATCGTACTTTTCCGCGGGCAAAAATGTTTTAAAGGGCAGACTGAAGAAGTCACACTAGATTTTTTTGAAAAACAAAGAATACATTTAATGAACTTGACGTGGTTGAAATAAATCCATATGTTCCATTTGCAATCACTGTGTCATTGTTGCCGTCCTTGACGTGACCATACAGTCTGCTGTATTGTGCTGCGCCAAATAAAAGGTGGAAGGAATCCAGCCTATGCATGTGTGAGTGTGAAATTATTTTACTCCAGTGGGTTACGGGGGGGTCACTCATTTTTGTTTGAGGGAGGTAGAGGTCTCTTGTAGAGATGAAGTAGATGAAATTTGATTTGCAATGAGTCCGTCACTCAAATGAACAAAGTTTTTTTTTCCTCATTTTATTTTAAAGACTCTAAAAACTAGAGATGGGCCGATATATCGGGCCGATACCGTTAGTTTGGAGACATCTAGAGTAGGGTGACCGAACGTCCTCTTCTGCCCGGACATGTCCTCTTATTACGTGCTGTTCGGAGGGTCCGGCCGGGTTTCATAAATTCATGAAAATGTCCGGTTTTTATGATTTTTCACGGGACCAATTTGAAGAGAATCCCTCCGGCCGCCAGGAGGCAGTGCCTGCCTGCGTTGATGTGGCTCCGACTAGTAGGGGCGGGAGAAGGAGTAGATCTTCTTGTTTTTTGTTGGCAGTTTACCCTTCGTTTCATGGGGAATTACCACCATCTAACGACGGTCGACAGTTTGGCAAGAGATCAAACTACAGCAGTACTTCTCAAATGGTGGGGCGGGCCCCCCCAGGGGGGCGCGGAGCTATGCCAGGGGTGGCGCATGTGACCTTGGGGAACATATGTTTTTTTGCTGTACTAGAATAAAGTGTAATTGGACATCCACTCAGTGGGTGCCAGTGGCGCGCTGGACACTGGAGATATGGAAAGCTAAGACGAGGAAATATGATGAAGCCTATGTAGCGTTTGGCTTGGACTTTTAGCACAGTGGGAGACCAGGAAAGACCACTCTGTTTAACGTGTCTAAAAATGTTCGCAGCGGACAGCAGGATGCCAAATCAATTAAGAGGTCACATAAAGCTATTAGACATCTCAATTTAATCAAAATAAAAATGAAAAAAAAAAAAGAATATGAATCAGGAATTATTATGGATGGAAATTGTCCAATTAAAAAAAAAAAAGGTCTAAATTAAAAAACAACAACAACAAAAGAACAGGTATGAGGTGTAAAAAATATATAGAAAATTGGACATAAAAAAAATTAAAATGAAAAACTTGAAAAATTTAAAGAATTTTTAAAAAGAATAAATTCCATTTTTATTTTTAATGATTCCCCTTTTTTCTCCATTTAAATATATTTATATATGTATATTTTTTAAATACCTTTAAAAAAAAATTCACATTCTCTCATTTCTTGTTGTAATCTTAAGTCATTTTTTTGGTTGATATTAAAAAAACATATATGGATGATTCATTATCAATAATTATATGTAAATTTACAGCAAAAATAAAAACTGTCCTTCTGCTCAATGACAATGTCGTGTTTGTTCTATTATTTTTGTTTTTTTTCCCGGTCAAATTGTTTGGGATTTAGTCCTCAAGAGTTAATGTCGCTAATCAATTTGAATTTATAATAATTTTTTGATTTTTATTAAAATTTATTTTTCAGTATCAAACGGTCAACAAAAGTGCCTTGAGTGTATTTTTTACAGTTTGGAAGTGTTTTTGTTTTTGTAAGTTGATCTATATTACGTTTTTTCTTTAATATTAAAAAGGACACAATGTTATTCAGAGGTGTACTGATTATAATAAAAATCAAATGATACGACATTTACAATGGAGGCAGAGAGTTGGGGGGGCGCGAAACATTTACGTCTTCCATTGGGGGGGCATTACAGAAAATGATTGAGAAGCACTGGACTACAGTAAGGCTCCATACACTTTTCTGTAGGTTTCTCTCCTGATAATGTCGATCACGTCTTCTGTTATATGGCAATGGGCCTATGTTATTTATTTATTTTATTTTTTTATAAAACTGAATTTTTCTATCCAGACGGAGGAGGCACACTTTAAATATATTAAAGGGTATAACAACACCTGGGGAAATGCTAATATTCCATCATTTATCCATAAACGCATGCCTTTTGGATTCATATCATGCCACTTCATGAAATTACACACATCGCAACACCAAGAAAATGATAGAAATATGGATCGATTGTCAAGCTAAAACGACCGGCGCCCGAGATCCCGGACATCTAGCATATTGTGTGCGTGACGTCACAACAAGGAAACAACCGGCTCAGTGCTTAGTACTGAATGGCGGTGATGATGGCGGACAATTTTGTTTCTAGTTGCAGCGACGAATCCGACGTAACAAACGTTCTTCTAATGGTGACGAGGAGAGTTATGAACCTTTCTTTGGTGTTTTGGGTTATCAATTTGAGCCCAAACGAAAGCCAATGCAGCCTAATGAAAGGATCATTGAGGGGAGCAATCACACTAATGAAACACCGGCAACAGATCGTGTGGGAAACACCGAATGGTTTGTTTTGCATTTCTTTTTGTGAAGCTGATACACCGTGACCGCAAAATAATGTATAGAATAATTATCATTTATTGTGCTATCATAGGTTTTCACTCTGCCAACAGACACAAATATGAATGGGATTAGAGGATTTGTTCTATATATTTTACAAGCGATACAGACCTGTTAAGTTTCACGATTTGGTCGGGAGACTCCCGATTTTGACCCCAATGCTCACGCCTCACGATTAGAAAGCCAAATCTCCCGATTTTCCAAAAATGTCAATTTAAAAAAAATTTTTTTTTTAAGTTTTGGTTTGTCACCGTTTTGTAACGATACCATTCGGCCCGATTCGGAAAGTGACCGACAACGAATAGCCTGGCCGTCTCAGACTTCCCTGCCCTCACTCCCCTTCAGAGCTGGAAAAGCCCAACCAATCATCTGACAGGGAGGGAAGAGGCGAAGCACCACCGACTTCCCAAGATGCTGGCACTAATAAACCGGCTTTTAGACTGGTTCAAGTCTTTATTTTGGAAGGAAGAGATGGAGCTGACCCTGGTCGGCCTCCAGTATTCGGGAAAAACGACGTTCGTCAACGTAATTGCCGTAAGTCTTACCTGCCAGCGATAGCTAACTAGCCTAATGCTAATAGCATTAGAGCTAATGATGGGAGAACGATGACGAGGAAGAAGTCACTGCTTTACCCTGTGTTTTCGTGGATCAAACATCATGGAATATTAAACCACTGCGGTCCTACCCCCACAATATATGAATTTAAGTGAGAAAGCATATCGTTACTTACTTGAAGTTTAATCATTTAGATTCGCTATTATGCTAAAGCTAAAGTGTATACTATACACTTTATTACATTATATCATTATTACTGTGCTGAAACAAAAAATATAAAGTTTCAATTCTAGGTTACAATTCAATTAAAAAACTGCCATGACAAAGATACTTTTAAAAACAAATATGATTACTTTTCTAAATGATGTAATTAATGTTTTTAATCTTACTGATTTAGTCTGACGAAACCCTAATTGGAGTGATGGTTGATGAGATGAAGAGGCTGCTGAGGAAGCTGATGTCCAAATTTGTGCAAATGGATGTGATCAGGAAAGCTGAGGATATCCTAGATGTTGATTACAGGAACAAGGAGAACTGGCATGACACAGGCAACATAGCAATATCACATGATGCCAGACAATACATGGAGCAAGTTGAAGACTATCTCTGATGCCACCAAAAAGAGGTTCTTTGACAGTGTAGTTAATTTTTACACAAGTGTTGTGACCAAAATGAACTTGAAAAAAAATGGTTGCATTTTGTTCTTAGCGATTGTCGCGCGCGCGTCATCAGGGTTGCCAAACAGAAATCTCCCTATTTGCAATTTCTACAACTTAACAGGTATGGCGATAATTTATACATGTGTCCAGTCCTATATCCAATGCGTGATTTGTTTTTTTATTATAAAAGAGTACTCACTCTGGCCATTTCGAGCTTGGCTGCTCCGCTCCTTTGGTTAGCCTGGGGTGGTGGGGTGGTCTCATCAGAGCCAGTCATCGTCCTCTTTCTTGATATCTCGGGACATTTCGAGTGCTGCGCATGTATGGTGGGCACTGCAACTGCTTTCAGCAGCAATTTCTTAGCAAAACCTGATTTCATTTGTCCATAGTTCGAACAGCTTTCAGGTGTAAAATGTGCATCACACAAAACCGTGCCGGAGGCTGGGTCTACAAAATTAGCCCTCTTAGCACGGACAAACTTTACTCATTGTTTGCGTAGTCAAGCTCTTTTTCTCGCGTTCAGGAACTCATGATGGGTACTACATTGCGACAAATGGCTATTTGTACACCACATAGCATGACAGGTTTGAACCATTTTAGCGATTTTTTTGATAAAACACGAACGCATCTCTCTCGTCGATGAACAGCGATGGCACCTGCCTCGACCTTTTGTTTCCTTGTTGTGACGTTTCCGCCCCGTTCGGCTGTTACCGGAATACTTTCAGAAATGTTCGTAATTTTCAATCTATTTTCGATAATTGCTCATGAATGTGATTTATTTATTTTTTGTTAACTTTATCAGTATTTGTTATCTTGCCACATAACGGTTCTATTGATATCTCACCGGCCCTTAGTATGATAATACCCTTTAAAGTTATATCGGCATCTATGAGTGGACTTCGAGAAAAATTCAATTATCTCGAGGCCGGGCCAAGTGTCCTCTTTTTTGGAAATCCAAATATGGTCACCCTAATCTAGAGGTCATTCTAAGCATGGCTGCTGTGCTAAACTGTTACCAGCCTATGTGTTTAAGGCTTGTACATGAACTTTTAGGCCAATATACATACTAGCATAAAACGGCTACTGATATATTATAGGGACATCGACAGAAATAAAATAAATTTAAGCAATCTGGTGCACACCAGTAACTATCTGGTAAACTAGCATATTATAGCATTTGAGCAAGCGGACTTTTGCTGTGCAAGTTAGCCAATTGTTGTAAACATTAGCATTATATAGCATTTAAGCAAGCGGACTTTAGCTATTCAAGTTAGCCAATTGTTGCAAACATGAGCAATTTATAGCAGTTAAGCATCGGACTTTTGCTATGCAAGTTAGCCAATTGTTGTAAACATAAGCATTATATTGAATTTAAGCTCGCAGACTCCTGCTACAGAAGTTAGCCAATTGATGTACACAATAGCATTACATAGTGTCACCGGTTTGAAACGCGCCGCGCCTCGACGCGATCCGCTCCCACCTCTCTGAATACGTCCCTACTTGAAGGCATTGGAGGGAAGGTTTTCCACGCACCGCTTCACACACGCGGACCTGCGTGTACCCGTCACACTTACCCCCCGAAAACCTTAGCCGCCGATCCGGGTCACAGCACCAAAGTAACCGGTTTGAAACACACCGCGCCCCGACGCAGTCCGCTCCCACATCTCTGAATAAGCTGGGACGTGAACCCATGGCACGCTCAATATCGACAGTGTACAGACTCAAACCACTGCGCCGTAAAGCTCGAGCCAACTGCACAGCCGCCAGCGTCCCTATTAGAAGGCGTCGGAAGGAAGGTTTTCCACGCACCGCTTCACACACGCGGACCTGTCACAATAGCATTTTAAGCTAATGGACTTTTGTTACGCAAGTTGTCCAATTGTTGTAAACATTAGCATTACATAGCATTTAAGCTAGGGGACTTTTGCTATGCAAGTTGTCAAATTGTTGTAAACATTAGCATTACATGGCATTTAAAGAGCATACGACAGGAGAAAAAAAGTCTTAAATAGCATTATTATGTGAATTAGAATCATATTTTGAGACGATTCGACTATATACAACAATTTAGCAAAGCACAAATGACGAGAATCTGCCGGTTAGCCAAGCCTACCATGATACGGCTCTAGCGTCCCCAACAGATGGATGACGTCAGCGGGAGACTGGGCTCATCGGTTTTACTATTCAGCCCCTTGAGGGGGAATTATTCAGAACGAGGAAAACGCGACGAAGAGAGCCGCAAAATGTCATTGTTTCAGTCTTTCTACTCCAATATTTTTACAGGATATTCTTTTTATCCAAGTATTTTTCCCCAATAGCTAAATAAATGGCTTGAGAAGGACCAGTCAGCCCGTCGAGGGGGAACTATTCGCAACGAGGAAAACACGACGAAGAGAGCTGCAAAATGTCATTGTTTCTGTCTCTTTACTTCAATATGTTTACAGGATATTCTTTATATCCAAGTATTTTCCCCAATTGCTAAATAAATGGCATGGTCATGACAAATAACAGTCTTGTGCTAAATGGAATATGAAATAATAAAAATGCACTTATTCAGGACGACATGGCAAACTTACTCCATGGTGGTCAAAACTGTCAACTTCACCTTTACTGTCGCACCTCCCGAACGATATTTTATGCCACCTAAATCGGACATACGTCATTTCCCTACCCCGGCTTCAGAGAATGTAAACAAACCAAGAGGCGTGACAGCTAGCCGACATGCTAACCCGAACAGAGTGATGTTTCAAAGTCTTCGAAGTGGAAAATCACACATAACTAGCCCGGATTATTTGACATGACGACTGGGTTGTCGATTGTCGTCGCGGATCGGCAAACCGCCCGGCGGAGAGCAATTTACAGCTCGTTCCACGGAGTAGGGCGGCTCCAGTTGTTGTGCAGCTTACGTGCAGCTAATGTGCATGAGGAGAGCTTTTTACATGCCTATCAACGATGAAACGTAAGTAGTCCTTAATTTAAAGAAAGTTTGTATTGTTTACTTTGTATTCGCGGCTATTTTTAACTCACAGTTGCAATTTCTGATCGGTCGGACAATTTGACAGAACACCGGGCACATGAGCACAATAAGCCGAATATAGTGTTCTGCTGGCGGGTGGATGTGCGACAAGTCGCCGGTGTTGTGCCGAAAAATAGCCGCCCCGCATGCATGTCAGCCACAAAATGTAAGCCACCTACATATTAAAATGTTCCCAGTATCTGACATAATACAAAACACAATGTTTACTCACTTCCTCGTAAGTCCAATGGTCCCACAGTAGTAGGGCTTGTAATGGTCAATATCCACGGTGAATGGCAACTTTTTGAAACTCCAAAAAGGTGCACACGCCTCTCCCTCATACAGCAAGATTTTTCTGCAGCCATTTGGCTTGCGTGATGCGAAAAATAAACGTATTAATCCGCAAAATCAGCTGAATAAGTCAGCTGAATGAGGAATTAGTCCTCATACACAACAGTACGGCTGTATAGTGAAGAGGACGCCTTCATCCGTACACGTCACAGCGCCCTCCTCCTCCATGCAAGACCGCAGCCGGAAGTCACTCATTTTCATGGCGCGGGATTCAAAAAACTAAATATAGCGATCGCTTCCATACACATCCAAGCGGTCCATATCATTCAGGAGCATAAAATACCGCGTGTATAATGAAATAAACATGCTTTTTCGTATCACATGCACTTTAAGCTAGCGGACTATTGCGATGCAAGTTAGCTAATTGCAACGATGCAACAATTGGATAACTTGTACAGCAAAAGTCCACTAGCTAAATTGTTATATAATGCTAATGTTTACCAGAGAGTTTCTGGTGCGCACCAGATAGCTTAAATTTATTTTATTTCTGTGTCCCTTTAGGGGCTCCGTATTTATCGACCATCCAATAAAATAAGACAAATCTACTGAACATAACTACCATAATTTTTGGACTATAAGGCGCACCTGACTATAAGCTGCACCCACCAAATTTGACAAATAAACAGCATTTGTTCACAGATAAGCAGCACTGGACTATAAGCCGCAGCAGTCCTCACTGTATTATGGAATATTTACACCAAAAGATCGTAACCGGTAACACTTTATTTGATAGCGGCACCGTAAGACCAAATGAAACACCATGAAGCTTTGAACCAATAGGCTGAAAAGCTTCATTGCTGCTTCGAGAAGCTTAATTTGCTCATCACTGCACCACCTGCCGTCAACACTGTTGTCGTCCAACATGCCTCCTAGCATGCATTGCAGCACTACAGATGTAAATAACAATCAAAATTCATGTTCTCTGCAAATTATTTCTTCAGTTATTGTTTCAGTTTGATTTATTGCTAGAGATGGTAACTCTTTATTCGAAAGTGGCCCCATAAAACTGTCATTACACAATCATAATTATGACATGACACTGTTATGACAATTAATGAATGCTTATGACTGATGTCATTTAGTGTTATCCGGCAAATTATCTCACTTTTGAATGGATGTAAAAGATCTGAGCTGAACATAAATGGAGATAGTGACAGTTTGGCGGATGACACTTAATGACATCTGTCATAAGCATTCAGTAATGCCCATGATAGTGTCATGTCATAATTATGACGGTCATAAGATCAAATGAACCGCCATTGCTTCAAGAAGCTTAATTTGGACATTACTGCTCCCTTGGAGAGACAGTCAACCTCAGCTGCCACCTGCCGTCAACACTGTTGTTGTCCAACATGCCTCCTAGCATGCACTGCAGCGCTACAGATGTAAATAACAATCAAAATTCATGTTATGTGCCAATTATTTCTTCAGTTGCTGTTCCAGTTGTTTCATTAATTGCTAGTTATGGTATTTGGTAACATTTTTTTTGACAGTCGTGCTATAAGACTATCATAATTATGACATGACACTGCCATGAGCATTAATGAATCCTTATGACAGATGTCATTTTGTGTCATCGGCAAATTATCTCACTTTTGAATGGATTTAAAAGATCCGAGCTGGACATAAATGGAGTTAGTGACATAGTTTGCCGGATGACAATGACATCTGTCATATGCATTCATTAATGCCCTTGATAGTGTTATAATTATGACGGTCTTATGACGCAGCTGTCCAATAAAGTGTTACCTATTAACCCAAATAAATCAACAAATAAGCCGCGCTGGACTATAAGCCGCAGGATACTGAGGAAGGGAAAAAAGTAGCGGCTTATAGTCTGGAATTTACGGTAAATTTAAATATTAATTACCGTCTTTCTCTTCTATTTGTGTTTCCTTTGCGGCAAGACTGAAAAAAAGACTGAAAACACGTGAACACAAGTTTTATTGCTTGTTATAAAATGATACAAAACACATTGATATAAACAGTATGTATAAAAACAAAAGGCTACGTTAGCTTCCATTAGCAAACAAGTGTAAATATGACCAAAAAAATCAATCATGCAAAGACACCAAATCACCCTTTTGTTCTATTTTTTTCCTCATTGAGACATTTTCGTAAAGTTTGTCTCACCAAACGTTAGCTTACCCCTCAGCGGCTTCCCAGCTTGGATGCTCCTAGCCGCCTCGGAAAAGCAAACTGTACGGTAAGAAAAACGCATTAATAAACCGCCACCACAGTCAGTTGTAGTCTTAGTAACCTTTAAGTAGTCCCAGAGTCTACCGATAACAGTAGACCCCGAACTTCTGCTGGCGCGGGGGAAAGCCGAAGCTGCGCACCCCCGGTTCCGGCGGCCCGCAGTTAGCGCGGGCCTTGACGATAGGATAGCGGACGCTACCGTCGGCGAGCCAGCCGGCGTCGCAGCGGTCCAATCCGGCGAGCCTCCAGGCGGCGTACAGCTGGCCCACTTTGGCTATGTGACTCGAGTTCTCACCGCACGCCCGGACCGCTTCTGTAAAGTTGAGCTTGGTCGGGTGCTGGAGGAAGTAGACGGTGCCTGTAAAAAGGACAAAAGTGCATGACAATATGTCTGTAAATCTTGAAAAAAGTCATGTTAAGCAGTGGTGGAAACTGATTCCAATTGGGTGTAACTTGCATGCATTGAACCTCCCTGTCCTACAGTTTTTGTCGAAATCACACTATTTAAAAAAAAAAAAAAAAAAAAAAAGTAAAGATATTAAGGCACACCAGGCTAGTATTTTAGCTTATGGGAAAAACCGCTAAAATTAGCCAAAAACTTTCCCATTCATTTCTAATTGTCAAAGTTTCCCCATTCACTTTCAATAGCACAAAAAATATTTCCATTCACTCCCATTGATTTCAAAATGTAAAAACCCTGCAAAAATCTACATTGGCACACCAAAAAACATCACATTTGGTGATCTATTGTGATTTTTGACCCCCCAAAATTCCACTAAAACCCATTGATATTCGACTTCAATCCTCGATGCCATTAACGGCCATATACGTCCATGCTGTTGCCTTCATTGTACTTCCATGCCCCCAAACCAACAGGAAGTGACCCGATATCAACAGGTAGGGACCCAGAAATGCACCCAAATCAACAAGAAGTGACCCAATATCAACAGGAAGTGACCCTGAAATGCCCAAAATCGACATGAAGGACTCAGAAATGGCCCCAAGTCAACAGGAACTAACCCTATAAAGACACGAAGTGACTCCAATTGCCGCCAAATCAACAGAAAGTGACACTGTAAACAGGAAGTAACCTTGAAATGCACCAAATTAACAGGAAGTGACCCAACCCAATAACAACAGGAAATGACTCGAAAATGCCCCCAAATAAACAGGAAGTGACTCCAAATGCCCTCCAATAAGCAGAAAGTGGCATTGTAAACAGGAAGTAACCTCGAAATGCCCCAAATCAACAGGAAGTGACCCAATAACAACAGGAAATGACTCAAAAATGTCCCCAAATCAACGGCAAGGGACCCAATAAAAACAGGAAATGACTCGAAAATGCCCCCAAATCAACAGGAAATGACCCGATATCAACAGGAAGTGACCCAAAAATGCCCTCAAATCAACAGAAAGTGACATGATAAACAGGAAGTAACCTCAAAATGGCCAGAATCAACAAGAAGTGACTCGGAAATGCCCCCAAATCAACAGGAAGTGACCCAAATCATCAGGAAGTGATCCGGAATCAATATAAAATGACTGGAAAATGCCCCCAGATCAACAGGAAATGACCAGATATCAACAGGAAGTGACCCAGAAATGCCCTCAAATCAACAGAAAGTGACATGATAAACAGGAAGTAACCTCAAAATGCCCAGAACCAACAAGAAGTGACTCGGAAATGCCCCCAAATCAACAGGAAGTGACCCAAATCATCAGGAAGTGATCCGGTATCAATATAAAATGACTGGAAAATGCCCCCAGATCAACAGGAAATGACCCAATAGCAACAGGAAGTGACCCAGAAATGCCCTCAAATCAACAGAAAGTCACATGATAAACAGGAAGTAACCTCAAAATGCCCAGAATCAACACAAAGTGACCTGGAAATGCCCCAAAATCAACAGGAAGTGACCCAAATCATCAGGAAGTGATCCGGAATCAATATAAAATGACTGGAAAATGCCCCCAGATCAACAGGAAATGACCAGATATCAACAGGAAGTGACCCAGAAATGCCCTCAAATCAACAGAAAGTGACATGATAAACAGGAAGTAACCTCAAAATGCCCAGAACCAACAAGAAGTGACTCGGAAATGCCCCCAAATCAACAGGAAGTGACTCCAAATACCCCCAAATAAGCAGAAAGTGGCATTGTAAACAGGAAGCAACCTCGAAATGCCCCAAATTAACGGGAAGTGACCCGATAACAACAGGAAATGACTCAAAAATGCCCCCAAATCAACAGCAAGCGACCCAATAAAAACAGGAAAGGACTCGAAAATGCCCCCAAATCAACAGGAAGTGACCAAAATCATCAGGGAATGATCCGATATCAATATAAAATGACTGGAAAATGCCCCAGATCAACAGGAAATGACCCGATATCAACAGGAAGTGACCCAAAAATGCCCTCAAATCAACAGAAAGTGACATGATAAACAGGAAGTAACCTCAAAATGCCCAGAATCAACAAGAAGTGACTCGGAAATGCCCCCAAATCAACAGGAAGTGACCCAAATCATCAGGAAGTGATCCGGTATCAATATAAAATGACTGGAAAATGCCCCCAGATCAACAGGAAATGACCCGATATCAACAGGAAGTGACCCAGAAATGCCCTCTAATCAACAGAAAGTGACATGATAAACAGGAAGTAACCTCAAAATGCCCAGAATCAACACAAAGTGACCTGGAAATGCCCCCAAATCAACGGGAAGTGACCCGATGTCAACAGGAAGTGACCCAGAAATGCCCCAAAATCAACAGGAAGTGACTCCAAATACCCCCAAATAAGCAGAAAGTGGCATTGTAAACAGGAAGCAACCTCGAAATGCCCCAAATTAACGGGAAGTGACCCGATAACAACAGGAAATGACTCAAAAATGCCCCCAAATCAACAGCAAGCGACCCAATAAAAACAGGAAAGGACTCGAAAATGCCCCCAAATCAACAGGAAGTGACCAAAATCATCAGGAAATGATCAGATATCAATATAAAATGACTCGAAAATGCCCCCAAATCAACAGGAAATGACCTGATATCAACAGGAAGTGACCCAGAAATGCCCTCAAATCAACAGAAAGTGACATGATGAACAGGAAGTAACCTCAAAATGCCCAGAATCAACACAAAGTGACCCGGAAATGCCCCCAAATCAACAGGAAGTGACCCAAATCATCAGGAAGTGATCCGATATCAATATAAAATGACTGGAAAATGCCCCCAGATCAACAGGAAATGACCCAATAGCAACAGGAAGTGACCCAGAAATGCCCTCAAATCAACAGAAAGTCACATGATAAACAGGAAGTAACCTCAAAATGCCCAGAATCAACACAAAGTGACCTGGAAATGCCCCCAAATCAACAGGAAGTGACCCAAATCATCAGGAAGTGATCCGGAATCAATATAAAATGACTGGAAAATGCCCCCAGATCAACAGGAAATGACCAGATATCAACAGGAAGTGACCCAGAAATGCCCTCAAATCAACAGAAAGTGACATGATAAACAGGAAGTAACCTCAAAATGCCCAGAACCAACAAGAAGTGACTCGGAAATGCCCCCAAATCAACAGGAAGTGACCCAAATCATCAGGAAGTGATCCGGTATCAATATAAAATGACTGGAAAATGCCCCCAGATCAACAGGAAATGACCCAATAGCAACAGGAAGTGACCCAGAAATGCCCTCAAATCAACAGAAAGTCACATGATAAACAGGAAGTAACCTCAAAAATGCCCAGAATCAACACAAAGTGACCTGGAAATGCCCCCAAATCAACAGGAAGTGACCCAAATCATCAGGAAGTGATCCGGAATCAATATAAAATGACTGGAAAATGCCCCCAGATCAACAGGAAATGACCAGATATCAACAGGAAGTGACCCAGAAATGCCCTCAAATCAACAGAAAGTGACATGATAAACAGGAAGTAACCTCAAAATGCCCAGAACCAACAAGAAGTGACTCGGAAATGCCCCCAAATCAACAGGAAGTGACCCAAATCATCAGGAAGTGATCCGGTATCAATATAAAATGACTGGAAAATGCCCCCAGATCAACAGGAAATGACCCAATAGCAACAGGAAGTGACCCAGAAATGCCCTCAAATCAACAGAAAGTCACATGATAAACAGGAAGTAACCTCAAAATGCCCAGAATCAACACAAACTGACCTGGAAATGCCCCAAAATCAACAGGAAGTGACTCCAAATACCCCCAAATAAGCAGAAAGTGGCATTGTAAACAGGAAGCAACCTCAAAATGCCCCAAATTAACGGGAAGTGACCCGATAACAACAGGAAATGACTCAAAAATGCCCCCAAATCAACAGCAAGCGACCCAATAAAAACAGGAAAGGACTCGAAAATGCCCCCAAATCAACAGGAAGTGACCAAAATCATCAGGGAATGATCCGATATCAATATAAAATGACTCGAAAATGCCCCCAGATCAACAGGAAATGACCCGATATCAACAGGAAGTGACCCAAAAATGCCCTCAAATCAACAGAAAGTGACATGATAAACAGGAAGTAACCTCAAAATGGCCAGAATCAACAAGAAGTGACTCGGAAATGCCCCCAAATCAACAGGAAGTGACCCAAATCATCAGGAAGTGATCCGGTATCAATATAAAATGACTGGAAAATGCCCCCAGATCAACAGGAAATGACCCGATATCAACAGGAAGTGACCCAGAAATGCCCTCAAATCAACAGAAAGTGACATGATAAACAGGAAGTAACCTCAAAATGCCCAGAATCAACACAAAGTGACCTGGAAATGCCCCCAAATCAACGGGAAGTGACCCGATGTCAACAGGAAGTGACCCAGAAATGCCCCAAAATCAACAGGAAGTGACTCCAAATACCCCCAAATAAGCAGAAAGTGGCATTGTAAACAGGAAGCAACCTCGAAATGCCCCAAATTAACGGGAAGTGACCCGATAACAACAGGAAATGACTCAAAAATGCCCCCAAATCAACAGCAAGCGACCCAATAAAAACAGGAAAGGACTCGAAAATGCCCCCAAATCAACAGGAAGTGACCAAAATCATCAGGAAATGATCAGATATCAATATAAAATGACTCGAAAATGCCCCCAAATCAACAGGAAATGACCTGATATCAACAGGAAGTGACCCAGAAATGCCCTCAAATCAACAGAAAGTGACATGATGAACAGGAAGTAACCTCAAAATGCCCAGAATCAACACAAAGTGACCCGGAAATGCCCCCAAATCAACAGTGACATGATAAACAGGAAGTAATCCCCCCAAAATTGACAGGAAGTGAGCGGATATGAACAGGAAATGACTCCAAATGCCCCCAAATCAACAGAACGTGACATTGTAAACAAGAAGTAACCTCGAAATGCCCAAAATCAACAGGAAGTGACTCGGCAATTCCCCCAAATCAACAGGAAGTGACCTTACATCAACAGGAGATGACACCAAATGCCTCCAAATCAACAGGAAATGACCCCAAAACCAACAGGAAGTGTCATTGGTGTTCACCAACCATCTCAGCAAATTCTTTCGAGGTAAAAATATTAGGGCTGTCAAACGAGTTTTAACCGAGTTAATTACAGTTTAAAAATTAATTAATCGTAATTAATCGCAATTCGAACCATCTAAAAAATTTGCCATATTTTTCTGTAAATTATTGTTGGAATGGAAAGATAAGACACAAGACAGATATAAACACTCAACATACGATACATAAGTACTAAAGATGTCGGATAGGGTCCGATCACGTCATTTTCATAGTATCGGAATTGGCAAAAAAATATCAGACATGCCTTTTTTAATATATTTATATATGTATATATATATATATATATATATATATATACAGTGCCTTGCAAAAGTATTCGGCCCCCTTGAACCTTGCAACCTTTCGCCACATTTCAGGCTTCAAACATAAAGATATAAAATTTAAATTTTTAGTCAAGAATCAACAACAAGTGGGACACAATCGTGAAGTGGAACAAAATTTATTGGATAATTTAAACTTTTTTAACAGATAAAAAACTGAAAAGTGGGGCGTGCAATATTATTCGGCCCCCTTGCGTTAATACTTTGTAGCGCCAGCTTTTGCTCCAATTACAGCTGCAAGTCGCTTGGGGTATGTTTCTATCAGTTTTGCACATCGAGAGACTGACATTCTTGCCCATTCTTCCTTGCAAAACAGCTCGAGCTCAGTGAGGTTGGATGGAGAGTGTTTGTGAACAGCAGTCTTCAGCTCTTTCCACAGATTCTCCATTGGATTCAGGTCCGGACTTTGACTTGGCCATTCTAACACCTGGATACGTTTATTTTTGAACCATTCCATTGTAGATTTGGCTTTATGTTTTGGATCATTGTCCTGTTGGAAGATAAATCTCCGTCCCAGTCTCAGGTCTTGTGCAGATACCAACAGGTTTTCTTTCAGAATGTTCCTGTATTTGGCTGCATCCATCTTCCCGTCAATTTTAACCATCTTCCCTGTCCCTGCTGAAGAAAAGCAGGCCCAAACCATGATGCTGCCACCACCATGTTTGACAGTGGGGATGGTGTGTTCAGGGTGATGAGCTGTGTTGCTTTTACGCCAAACATATCGTTTTGCATTGTGGCCAAAAAGTTCAATTTTGGTTTCATCTGACCAGAGCACCTTCTTCCACATGTTTGGTGTGTCTCCCAGGTGGCTTGTGGCAAACTTTAAACGAGACTTTTTATGGATATCTTTGAGAAATGGCTTTCTTCTTGCCACTCTTCCATAAAGGCCAGATTTGTGCAGTGTACGACTGATTGTTGTCCTATGGACAGACTCTCCCACCTCAGCTGTAGATCTCTGTAGTTCATCCAGAGTGATCATGGGCCTCTTGGCTGCATCTCTGATCAGTTTTCTCCTTGTTTGAGAAGAAAGTTTGGACGGACGGACGGGTCTTGGTAGATTTGCAGGGGTCCGATGCTCCTTCCATTTCAATATGATGGCTTGCACAGTGCTCCTTGAGATGTTTAAAGCTTGGGAAATCTTTTTGTATCCAAATCCGGCTTTAAACTTCTCCACAACAGTATCTCGGACCTGCCTGGTGTGTTCCTTGGTTTTCATAATGCTCTCTGCACTTTAAACAGAACCCTGAGACTATCACAGAGCAGGTGCATTTATACTGAGACTTGATTACACACAGGTGGATTCTATTTATCATCACCGGTCATTTAGGACAACATTGGATCATTCAGAGATCCTCACTGAACTTCTGGAGTGAGTTTGCTGCACTGAAAGTAAAGGGGCCGAATAATATTGCACGCCCCACTTTTCAGTTTTTTATTTGTTAAAAAAGTTTAAATTATCCAATAAATGTTGTTCCACTGCACGATTGTGTCCCATTTGTTGTTGATTCTTGACAAAAAAAAAAATTTTTAATTAAATTTCACATCTTTATGTTTGAAGCCTGAAATGTAGCGAAAGGTTGCAAGATTCAAGGGGGCCGAATACTTTTGCAAGGCACTGTATATATATATATATATATATATATATATATATATATATATATATATATATATATATATATATATATTCATTTTATTCATTCACTTTCCATGCCGCTTTTCCTCACGAGGGTCGCGGAGGTGCTGGAGCCTATCCCAGCTAACTCGGGGCAGTAGGCAGGGGACACCCTGAACTGGTTGCCAGCCAATTGCAGTATATATATATATATATATATATATATATATATTTCTTTTAATTAAATCGTTTTCTAATTGTACTTAACGTTACAGACAAAATGTCTTACACTCATCCAGAGGCTTTAGTTTTGGCTTAAAGTAGGGCTGTCAAATTTGTCGCTTCAACGGCGATATTAACATTAAAATATTTAACGCAATTAACGCATGCGCTGCACTACCCACTCACGCATTGTCACTTTCAATCTATAATGGCACCGTGTTACGTATACATAGAGCTAAAAGGCAACGTAAAATTAGTAGAGAGAATTTTGGCAGCCTTTGAAGCCTTTTTTTAATTGGCTAAAGCCTTACAATCCCTCTCTCAACGATTAGAAATATCGTGGAAAGCAATGTGGGGAAGAAAGGTAGTAGAACTTTTTCTTAACACCCTATTTTATTTCCCAACGCTGAGAAGATATATCAATTGGTACCATTACGCAGAGTCATGGTTGCACTTCCCATCATGCATTTGGGCAGAAGTTAAATGGCTGCAGTATCATTTACTGAAAGCTCATAAAAATCCACTAGATGGCAATATTTAGTCACAATATACAAAGTCACATTATCCTTTAAGAATTACAAGTCTTTCTATCCGTGGATCCCTCTCACAGAAAGAATGTTAATAACGTAAATGCCATCTTGAGGATTTATTGTCATAATAAACAAATACAGTAATTATGTATTGTATGTTGAATGCATATATTCGTCTGAGTTTTATTCATTTTTTTCTTAATGCATTGCCAAAATGTATATGATCAGGAAAAATTATCGGGAATGATTGGAATTGAATCGGGAGCAAAAAAAAAAAAAAAAAGCAATCAGATCGGGAAATTTCAGGATCGGCAGATACTCAAACTAAAACGATCGGGATCGGATCAGGAGCAAAAAAACATGATCGGAACAACCCTAATAAGTACTGTATTTGTTTATTATAGCAATAAATCAACAAGATGGCATTAACATTATTATCATTCTCTTAAAGCGATCCATGGATAGAAAGACTTGTAGTTCTTAAAAGATAAATGTTAGTACAAGTTATAGAAATTTTATATTAAAACCCCTCTTAATGTTTTTGTTTTATTAAAATTTGTAAAATTTTCAATCAAAAAATAAACTAGTAGCTCACCATTGTTGATGTCAATAATTACACCATGCTCACTCATTGTGCTTAAACCCATAAAATCATTTGGACCCAAGCACCAGCAGAGGGCGCCAAACACCAAAAAACAAGTAACAAGCGGACATTACACTGCTGTCATTTTAATCTGTTTGAGTCGGGCATGTGCGTTAATTGCGTCAAATATTTTAACGTGATTAATTTTAAAAAATAACGCCTGTTAACGCAATAATTTTGACAGCCCTAAAAAATATATATCTTTTAAATTCTGCCAGTTCTAGAGCCAACTTGGTGGGTGCTCCAAAAAGATTTTGGTAAGTTAAAATAATTATCTTTCCTCTTCTCAGAACTCATTTTTTAAAATAGATTTCTTAGTTGGAAAAAAAATGTCACTCAACATGACTACTACATCCGTATTGATCCAAACCTTTGATGGAAGCCGAAAAGCAGAAGGCGTCGAATCGGTGAAGGAGACGATGGCGTAGCCCGTAACTGCGCACCCCCGGAGCCAAGTCCAACCCTCCGCATCCGGCTCGGGGCGCCGTGATGGGGTACTGCACGGTTCCGTCGGCCAACCAGCCGGCGTTGCACCAGTCCAGGCCTTCTTCCCACGCTGTGAAGAGCTGCTCGAACGTAGCTAGCGTGGCGTCCTGATCCTGACACGCCTGCTGGGCTGCCAGGAAGTTCAAGCGGTAGCGTCCTTTGTTGGAGTAGTAAGGAAACACGACCCCTAGAGGCGAGAATGGAATTACATCGTAAACTTGGTTTATACAGAGAGAAATATATTGACATATAAACGTCTAGATTGGACAGTTAGCTTGACGGTCCGCTTACCTCGCATCTCCAATTCCACGGTGACGCTCTCGTCCTCCAACCCATCAATCACCTCGCATCGGTACCGTCCCGTGTCGTTGAGACGCAGCTCGTTGATGACGAGGGACAGGTCGCCGGGCGCCGAACGTCTCAGGCGGACGCGACCCCGAAACCCGCCGTAGCTGCGATGGCGGTTGCCCATGGCGACCATGACCTCCGTCTCCGAGGCAAAGGCCGACGATGGCACCGGGTGAGCGGGCGCGCCGTTGGCGGGCAACCAAGACCACTTGACCCGCGTCCGGCGCGGCGCGCTGAGCTCGGGTTCGTAGTGGAAGTGGCAGGGAAGGGTGACGCTGCTGCCCCTGGTGGCCGACACGGACGACTGCGGGGACTCAACGTACAGGCGTACTCCGTTGAAATAGACTAAGGGAAAACAACACATGCCATTTTCCTAGACTTTTTACTACTTGTGAATCACATGCTTTTATTTTGACATCGAGTTTTGTTTGAATCACTTTTATGTCCGCAGTCACATTTTGTCCATTCGCCCCCTACCTGTCAAAATGGAATTAGCGTCTAGTGCCGCCACTGACTTAAAAGTGATCTCAAAGTTTCCCCATTCATTTTCCCATTGTTTTCCAATAAAATAAAAAAACCTGCAAAAATCTACATTGGCACACCCAAAAACATCACATTTGGTGGTATATTGTTATTTTTGACCCTCCAAAAATTCCATTAAAATCCAATGATATTAAAAAAAATAATATTAAAATGAAATAAAAAAATTTTAAGGATATTTAGGCACACCAGGCTATTATTTTAGCTTGTGGGAAAAACTGCTAAAATTTGCCAAAAACTTTCCCATTCATTTCTAATTGTCAAAGTTTCCCCATTCATTTTCCCATTGATTTCCAATTTTTTTAAAAAACCTGCAAAAATCTACATTGGCACACCCAAAAACATCACTATTGGTGGTCTATTGTTATTTTTGACCCCCAAAAAATTCCATTAAAACCCATTGATATTCGACTGGAATCCTCGATGCCATTAACGGCAATGTACGTCCATGCCATTGACTGCATGTTCCTCCATACCCCACAGATCAAAAGGAAGTGACCCGATATCAACAGGTAAGGACCCTGAAATGCTTCCAAATCCACAAATAGTGCCATGAAAAACTGGAAGTGACCCGATATCAACAGGACAAGACTCAGGAATGCCCCCAAATCCACAGGAAGTGACCCGATAGCAACACAAAATGACCCGGAAATGCCCCTAAATCAATTGAAAGTCACATGAAAACATGAAGTAAGACCGAAAAGCCTAAAATCAACAGTAACTGACTTGGAAATGCCCTTAAATCTACAGGAAGCGACCATATATAGACAGGAAATGACTTGGAAATGCCCCCAAATCGACAGGAAATGACCCTGGTGGCCGACACGGACGACTGCGGGGACTCCACGTACAGGCGTACTCCGTTAAAATAGACTAAGGGAAAACAACAAATGCCATTTTCATAGACTTTCTACTTGTGAATCACATGCTTTTATTTTGACATTGTTTTGTTTGAATCACTTTTGTGTCCGCAGTCACATTGGTCTATTCGCCCCCTACCTGTCAAAATGGAATTGACGTCTAGTGCCGCCAATGACTTAAAAGTGCATGTGACACAACAAAGCGTGTTTATTTCATACTACACGCGGTATTTTAAGCTCCTGAATGAAATGGACCACTTGGATGTGTGTGGAAGCGATCTATATATTTCAACTTTTTGAATACCGCACTATGAAAATTATTGCCTTCCGGTTAGGGTCTCTGGGTGAGGAAAAAGGCGAATGTGACGTCAATGAATGACATCATCTCCACTATACAACCATACTATTGTATGCGCGCCATTAGGGGCTGGCCGATCGGTGAAAAGAATCACACCCGCCGCCATGTGTGACATGAGCCGGGGAAATTTTGTGTGATTTTTTTCATGTTCGAAAGGCAAAGAAGAGACTTGGAGGAGCCGCTTGGTTCAGGTTAGCATGTAGCCTAGCTAACACACTCCTCTTTTGTTTACACTCTTTCCTCCATCTCAGAGTCCCCACAGGGAAATGACAAGACTCTGGTGACATAAAATACCATTCAGGAGGTTTAAGAAGTCTGCAGTTTTGATCATTATGCAGTAATTTAGCCCTGCCGTACTGAATAAATGCATTTTTCATATTCCATTTAGCACAAGACATATTTGTCATGACCAAGCCCGTCGACAGCAACCGGGTATGACTCTGAAAGACCCTTAATTTATTTTACTTTAAATTCACATATTTCTTTTTTATTCTAATCATTGTCTGATTAAATATTATGTTCTACTCAATATATACTTAAAAACTAACATATAAAATATTTCAAATATTTTGCACAAAGACCCCCCCCCCCCCCGCTTTGAACCTATTGGCTGCAAAGCTTCATTGCTTCAAGAAGTTTCATTTGGCCATCACTGCTCCCTTGGTGGAGACAGTCAACCTCTGCTGCTATCTCCTGTCAACACTGTTGTCGTCCAACATGCCTCCTAGCATGCATTGCAGCTCTACAGATGTAAGTAACACTCAAAATTCATGTTCTGTATTTCTTTCCAGTTGTTGCTAGTTAGGATATTCGGTAACACTATTTGACAGTAGTGTCATAAGACTGTCATAAGACAATCATAATTTTGAAATGACACTGCCATGGGCATTAATTAACGCTTATGACAGATGTCAGTTTGTGTCATCCGGCAAATTTTCTCACTTTTGAATAGCTTGGATCTTTTACATGCAGACATAAATGGAGTTAGTGACATAATTTGCCAGATGACAATGACATCTGTCATAAGCATTCATTAATGCCCATGATAGTGTCATGTCCTAGTTATGACCGTCTTTGGGCAGTCTTATGACGCTGCTGTCAAATAAAGTGTTACCCATTATCCCATCTAAATCAACAAATAAGCTACATTGGACTATAAGACACAGAATTCATGAGGGAAAAAGTAGCATCTTATACTCCGAAAATTACGCCAGTCATATTGTTCAAATACAGTAAATATTTAAGAAAAATACTGACAAGTCATATTGTTTGTTTGAATCAAAAAATATCCACACATTCAACTTAAATCATAACCGTTTCCCAACAAGACACGTTCGATAAAAATTAGCAAAAATGTTCGCCAAAGCAATTTAAACTGAACAGAAAAATACCTTCTCATTGACAGTACCACTGACAGCTATCCCCGTCCAATATATTACGCGTCAAAATTTTAAAATATAAAACATTAAAAGTTAAAATATTTTAAAACGCAGATAGTGTACTTACTCTCTCCGTTGCTGTTGCCGTCACCCACGTCATGGTAATAAAACCCGTTGTTGTGGTTGTAGTGGAGAGCAGTTGCCACACGCAGCTGCACAAGACCGCAAACGGCCAACAGAGGGCGCAAAAGACCAACGAGCATGACTCTAAAAGGCATTTTGAAGTCTCGTAAATACTTAAAAAGGATTACAGTATTATAATTGAAATGTCCAAACACAAAACAAATAAATAGCGGTGAAGACTGCTTATTAGACTAACTGATGGGCTGCCATTGACGTCTATCGACGCCCAATCCAATTTAAGTGGGGGTTTTCCAGTGATGGAACATGGATGGTAATGAATTGGACGTCATTGGCAGCCAATGAGTTAATCATTAAAGGCATCTCTAATGCTTTGTTAAATAATGACTTTTCACGATTTTTAATAATAATAACATTAATAATGTACACACACACACAAAGAAAAAATGAATGGCAATGAAACAAAACTCACCGTTTGATAGGAGCGTGGACGCACACACTCGCTTACAGCTACTCACTCACTGCATGTGTGTAATAAGAGGTGCTGTGCGTGTGTTGACTTCATTGTCTCCACCTCCTCGTAGAGTGACGTCACCACACTGTGACCTTAAGTCACACTGCAGTTGGTGGCAATCAAACAACAGGAAAAATATCCACATTTAAACAAATTTGGTAGGGTATACAATATATTTTATTTGCTCTACAACTTTGGATAAACCATATTCATAACATAGTGTTAGAAGAACAGTTGATTATTTTCCTGTTAAATGCACTTTTGCATAAAATGGCTGCTTCAGGCCAAAATGGTGGACCTGTCCTGTGTTTTCAAGCAAGGCTCTTGAGACTTTTTTTGTGGGTCTACCCATGATGGAGAAGCCCACCAGATTTCATGTTGGCAAGTAAAAGTCACCACCGAGGCTGATTTTTTTTTAAAAATGGGGGAATGCGTGACGCAAGGGCGTAAATTTGGCTTCAATTTTGGTAGGGATGATATAACAGCATAACTTGCATGTACACTTTTTGCTGGGGACGTTACATTTATAAGACCAAACAGATTGGGTGAACGAGGGTCAGGGCTACATTTCTCACCGATATGAACCAAATTAATTGATAGGTGAAATAATTCAAGGACAATAATTCTGCATTGCCTTATACTAACTTTCACATTGCAAATGTATAACATCTGATTTTTTCTCAAATCTAGTCGGATATTTTTTTTTCTTTTTCCAAGAACTCCGAGTGGATTTTTTCTTTTTCTTTTTCCAAGAACTCAGTGAAATTTACTTGAAGCACTGGCAGATCATTTCACTTAACATAGTAAATTTACACTGAAAACAAGTTTGTTGCTTTTCCCCAGTTTTAAGGAGGTGGGTTTTTGCAGTGCATATGGCAAAAAACACAGACAAGACTGAAAAAGCAGTTCCTGCTCTTGCACTCCTCTTTAAAAGCCAAAACAACTGTGTTTGATAAAACAATACGTCTATATGCTGCCATAGCAGATTCATGGCATGTCAAGCCCCAGAACTATTTTTTATTAGTCCGTTTTACCCTGGAAACTCCCGTTTACGGACGTCGCGCAACTGCTTTTGTTTCAACCCAGCCATAAAACGAAGGTAATTCATTATATTTATTATTCAAAATGTCTGTCATTTTAGCTTAGAATCATTAATTGATGTCTAATACTTCATAATTTTTTTTTTTTTAAACTACAAGATTATTCACTCACATATTTTAAACTTTTAAGCAAATTACATCACAATGAAAAAAATGGCGTCTGTAAAAAAGTCACGGATATCTACCTCATAACTATCGCTTAATTGTATTTTTTTTTTTTTTGTTACTGTCGCATTTTCTCGGATTTGTTAGATGATAAATAATCAATCCAAACAAAGAAAATTTGAAAAAAAAAGTTTAAAAGGGGTAAATATATGAAAAACAACATCTCGACCACTCCTTGATGTCTGCGATTTCTGCATCGTGACCCTTGTTATGTTACCATGTTTCACCCATAAAATCCCCCCAAAAAATCCAGCTGTGACCATTCACAGCTGTATCTTGACACTCAGTGATACATGCAACATGGATTTTTTGGATCGAAACAAGGTAAGTATACGATAATATCTCATTAAAGTCATGGCGTCTGTAATTCTGCTCTGGCTTGCTCTCACCTCCAGTTAGGGTTTTGCTGTTAATTTTTTATTTATTTATTATTTTTTTTATGCCCTTCTGTTCAAATTTTTTCTTCCCCCCGAAAAGTGAGATTTTAAGCTTTCCAATGATGTATCACACATGCATATCGGACAATTTTGAGTTTGGCCAAATTGGGGGTCTCAGAGCGGAACTTCAAGTCACCTGAGTGTTTTCCGCCATGTGTATTGATTCAGGCGATACACCGTTCATTTCAAACCTTTGTTTCCAAAAACTACTCAAGAAACATTTTTGAAAACTTCCAGAATAAATGTCTGGATTTTATTATCAAATTACAATATTTGAACACAAATTATATTTACACAAGAAATACAAACGTGTTAATCATCTCTTAACTATCCAGGAATGCAAAAAATAAACATTTGTCTTAACACTCAAAATTGTCTAAATAAATTAAATATCACAAAAAAATTCTTAGTCAGGGAACAAAAAAAATAAAAATGGAGCCTTCCTTCAGGTAAAACACTACTGCTTTTGTCCACAAGCACAGCTAAACTCAACTGGTTCACTACATTTCTTATAGTTGAATTAACGTTAACAGTAGAAAACATACAGGAGGATATTTCTCTCAAAGCAGCTTCCTCCTCGAGTTCGAGAAATTCACACAGATAAATGTTATGCTAACTCTGATGCAGGCTGGACTTTCAATAGCAAAATTAGTGGTGTGTTCCCCACCTCCAAAACATTGATGTCTTTTTACTTTACAGTGGCTGCTGCTGGCGCAAAATAACACTTCTAATATCCCTCGTCTTCTACTAGGGCGGAGGAGACAGCACGTTGTATTACTGTCGGGGCTGTGAATGCGCGTGTGTGTGTGTGTGTGTGGGGGGGGGGGAGGGGGTCAAGTCATCAGCCAATCAAACGTGCGTTTGAGGGGAAAAAATGGACTGGTACATTCAACAAGTGAAAAGGTGTCAAATGTAAGTCTGAATATGATGAAAGTAATTCACTTAATAATGGTAGAGTCAATTCTATCCTAACAACATACGGGAAGACAATCTAAATTACTTACATAACTGAAGTCATTATATACAGTGGGGCAAATAAGTATTTCGTCAACCACCAATTGTGCAAGTTCTCCTACTTGAAAAGATTAGAGAGGCCTGTAATTGTCAACATGGGTAAACCTCAACCATGAGAGGCAGAATGTGAAAAAAGAAAATATCATTGTTTGATTTTTAAAGAATTTATTTTCAAATTAGAGTGGAAAATAAGTATTTGGTCACCTACAAACAAGCAAGATTTCTGGCTGTCAAAGAGGTCTAACGAGGCTCTACTCGTTCCCTTTATTAATGGCACGTGTTTTAACTCATTATCTGTATAAAAGACACCTGTCCACAACCTCAGTCAGTCACACTCCAAACTCCACTATGGCCAAGACCAAAGAGCTGTCGAAGGACACCAGAGACAAAATTGTAGACCTGCACCAGGCTGGGAAGACTGAATCTGCAATAAGTAAAACGCTTGGTGTAAAGAAATCAACTGTTGGAGCAATTATTAGAAAATGGAAGACATACAAGACCACTGATAATCTCCCTCGATCTGGGGCTTCATGCAAGATCTCACCCCGTGGCGTCAAAATGATAAGAACGGTGAGCAAAAATCCCAGAACCAGATGGGGGATCTAGTGAATGACCTACAGAGAGCTGGGATATCAGCTATCAGTAACACAATGCGCTGCCAAGGACTCAAATCCTGCACTGCCAGACATGTCCCCTTGCTGAGTAAAGTACACATCCAGGCCCGTCTGCGGTTCGCTAGAGAGCATTTGGATGATCCAGAAGAGGACTGGGAGAATGAATTATGGTCAGATGAAACCAAAATAGAACTTTTTGGTGGAAACACAGGTTCTCGTGTTTGGAGGAGAAAGAATAATGAATTGCATTCGAAGAACACCATACCCACTGTGAAGCAAGGGGGTGAAAACATCATGCTTTCGGGCTATTTTTCTGCAAAGGGACCAGGACGACTGATCTGTGTCAAGGAAAGAATTAATGGGGCCATGTATCGAGAGATTTTGAGTGAAAATCTCCTTCCATCAGCAAGGGCATTGAAGATGAGACGTGGCTGGGTCTTCTAGCATGACAATGATCCCAAACACACAGCCAGGGCAACAGAGGAGTGGCTTTGTAAGAAGCATTTCAAGGTCCTGGAGTGGCCTAGCCAGTCTCCAGATCTCAACCCCATAGAAAATCTGTGGAGGGAGTTGAAAGTCCGCGTTGCCCAACGACAGCCCCAAAACATCACTGCTCTAGAAGAGATCTGCATGGAGGAATGGGCCAAAATACCAGCAACAGTGTGTGAAAAGCTTGTGAAGAGTTACAGAAAACATTTGGCCTCTGTATTGCCAACAAAGGGTACATAACAAAGTAGTGAGATGAGCTTTTAGTATTGACCGAATACATATTTTCCACCATGATTTGCAAATAAATTCTTTAAAAATCAAACAATGTGATTTTCTGGGTTTTTTTTCCACATTCTGTCTCTCATGGTTGAGGTTTACCCATGTTGACAATTACAGGCCTCTCTAACATTTTCAAGTGGGAGAACTCGCACAATTAGTGGTTGACTAAATACTTATTTGCCCCACTATAATGCAAATAAGGTTGCTTTAAAGCAAGGGCGTAGGTTTGGTCTCAACAATGGTAGGGACAATATAACAGTATAACCCACATGTACACGCCGGGGACGGGACATTTATAATGATCAATGCAAAATAAACCTGTATTGATTTATACTAACTTTCATGTGTATTGGTTCAGTCTACACGGTTCAATTCAAATCTTTGTTTTCAAAAACTACTAAAACATTTTGAAAACTTCCAGAAAAATGTCCGGATATTAAAAGCAAAATTAAATTATATTAACATACAAAATAATTACAAGCTTGTTAATCATCTCTTAACGATCCAGGAATTTAAAAAAAAAAAAAAAAAAAAAAAAAACGTCTTAAGAGCACTCAACATTGTCTAAATAAAGAAATTGAATATAACAGAGAAAACTTCTTTATCAGGGCATAACAACAAAAAAATAAATAAAAATGGATCTGTCATTCAGGTAAAACACTACTGCTTTTGGCCACAAGTACAGCCAAACTAAACAAAAAAGAAAAAGAAAAAAAGCTCCTGTGGGCTGCTTTAAGACCTCATAAAAAGTAAAATTGGGGAGAAGGGGGTAGACCTTGGTTCACTACATTTCACAGTTAATTTAAAACGTTAACAGCACATAAAGCAGGACCTTTCTCTCTCTAGCAGCTTCCTACTCCAGTTTTGCGGGTTAGCAAGTTCAAACAGTTTAATGTTATGCTAACTCTGATGCAGGTCAGACTTCCAGTAGCAAAATTACCGTATTTTTCGGACTAAAGTCGCACCTGCGTATAAGTCGCACCAGCCATAAAATGCCCAACAAAGAGGAAAAAAACATACATAAGTCGCACTGAGTATAAGTCGCATTTTGGGGGGAAATTTACTTGATGAAATCCAACACATAGAACAGATATGTCATTTTGAAAGGCAATTTAAAATAAAAATACAATAGAGAACAACATGCTGAATAAGTGTACATTATGATAATGTTACATGATACATGAACATCTAAATACAAACGTAGCCGGTTTGTTAACGTAACATAGATATTAAGTGTTAGTCAGATAACTATAGCATAAAGAACATGCTAACAAGTTTACCAAACCATCAGTGTCACTCCAAAACACCAAAATAACATGTGAAATGATAGAATAATGTGTTAATAATTTCACAAATAAGTCGCTCTAGAGCAGACATGTCCAAAGTCCGGCCCGGGGGCCAAATGCGGCCCGTGGTCAAATTTCATCCGGCCCCCAACCTTTGCCCTAAAATCAATAATGTCTGGCCCGCACACAGACTTAATAAATTGGTCAGCAGTACTCCTACCAGCATATGAAGTAGCTTACACACTAAATGCTACTCATCATTTACCCACTAAAAAGCAGCAGCACTCTAAGCAACATTACCCCATGTGACCCTTTACTCCAAAATTTCTAAAATGACGACATTCAACAACAAAAAAAAGAAAGTTGACTGCGACGGCCGACGCTTCAAGGATAGGTGGAAATTGGACTATTCCTTCACTAAAATACGCAACAACTGTGTCCGCCTCATTTGCAAAGAGACAGTCACTGTTTTTAAAGAGTTTAATGTGAGGCGATATTACCAAACAAGACACGCTGACATGTACGCCAAGATTACAGGGAAGATACGTTGTGAGAAATTGAAGCAACTTGAAGCTAGTTTATTTCACAGTTGTATTTCGCAAGAGCCTGAGAGTCGAAAGAGAACGCCACAAAGGCTAGTTGTGAGATTTTTGAAATTATTAATTAAAAAAAAAAAAAAAAAAAAAAGCAAATGTGATGCACACAATGGCTTGCTAAAATTTGCTTAAATATATTGTTCTTAGGGCTGTCAAACGATTAAAATTTTTAATCAAGTTAATCACAGCTTAAAAATTAATTAATCGTAATTAATCGCAATTCAAACATCTATTAATATGCAGTATTTTTCTGTAAATTATTGTTGGAATGGAAAGATAAGACAAGACGGATATATACATTCAACATACTGTACATAAGTACTGTATTTGTTCTTTATAACAAATCAACAAGATGGCATTAACATTATTAACATTCTCTTAAAGTGATCCATGGATAGAAAGACTTGTAGTTCTTAAAAGATCATTGTTAGTACAAGTTATAGAATTTTTATATTTAAACCCCTCTTAATGTTTTCGTTTTAATAAAGTTTGTAAAATTTTCAATCAAAAAATAAACTAGTAGTTCGCTATTGTTGATGTCAATAATAACTATGGTGCTGAAGCCTGAAACCCATAAAATCAGTCGCACCCAAGCGCCAGCAGAGGGCGGAAAAACAACAAAAAATACAAGTAACAAGTGGAAATGACACTTTGCAGTCATTTTATTCTGTTTGAGCGGGGCATGTGCGTTAAATGTGTTAAATATTTTAATGTGATTAATTTAAAAAATGTAATTAATGCCCGTTAACGCAATAATTTTGACAGCCCTAATTGTTCTACGTAAAAAACGTCAGCCAAGGTCGGCCCCCCACATTTTTACGACACCAAATCTGGCCCCCTTTGCAAAAAGTTTGGACACCCCTGCTCTAGAGTATAAGTCGCACCCCCAGCCAAACTATGGAAAAAAACTGACTTATTTTCCGAAAAATACTGTAGTGCTGTTCCCCACTTCCACAACATTGATGTCTTTTTACATTTCTTACAGTAGCTGCTACTGGCTGGAAAAAAAACTTGAAAAAAACCCTGATATGTAATGTGTGGGTGTGTTTGTTTGTTTGTTTGTTTGTTTGTTTGTTTGTGGGGGGGCAAGTCATCAGCCAATCAAATAAGCGTTTGGGGGGGCACATTAAGCAAGTGAAAAGAGGTACATGTAAGTCCGAACATAATGAAAATAATTCACTCAATAATGGTGGGGCCAATCACAACAATTAAAACATATGGGAAGACAATCTAAATGACATATAACTAAAGTCATTTTATAACTCAAATAAGGTTGCTTAAAAGTTGGTGGGAACAATTTGATCATCCTGAAAAGTTGCTAGTGTTATGTCCCTACCGCCCATATGCAAACCTGCGCCCTTGGCGTGACGCCATCACTCGAAATTAATATCTTAATATCTCAAAAAACGATAGCAGCACAAATGAAAAATTTTGCAGCACAAACCAGCACGGATGTAGCACCATTTTTAATCAACATGGGGGGCTGGTTGACCTCAGATTGACCAATTATTATTATCTCAAAAATGATAACACAAACAATTTTTATTTTTTTTAGCACAAATGAATGACATAATTTTTGTATGAATTTGCGTCCGATGAGGGGCCAATTTCACAGAGGTAAGTTACATTATTACATTACTGCATTCATTTTTTTGACATTGACATTTTCTGGATTGGACGTCTAGCACTGTCAATGGCACTGAAACCAGAGCATTCACAGCCAGTCTTGTGGGCATTCACTGCCATTGACGGCCATCGATGTCCAATCCGTTTGAAGTGGGAGGGTGGCAGCGAATGAACGAATGTTCATTCGCTGCCACCCTCCCACTTCAAACGGATTGGATGTCGACTAGCGATAAACTAGGCATCCACGCTTTGTTTTGTCAAGGCCTCGATTAGAGCGCGCGCCGCTTCCGTCAAGTCGCATTACAGTGGTGGAAAACAAGAGCGCGGGGCTTCCGCAGACAATGCGCTGCTGAGCAAACACCGCCACGGCCGAGTGAAGCGCAGATGTTGGCCGCCCTTCTGACACAGAGTCCCGACCTCAACAAAATAAAAATCCCAAAATCCTTTCGGCGCTTTGCTTCCCTTGCACATTCTTTGCACGCATGCTGAAAGACGTGCTAACTTTTTAAGGTGAGCAGGTTCCTTTAGATCATGTGGGATCTCAAAATAACAAGTCCTGTAGCTACATTTGTTTTGATCGAGGTATTTTATTAGCCTATGTCTTATGAAAGCCATCATTATGAAGCGAATCTTGAACGAACGTTTAGGAGGTGGGAGTTTATCAGAAAATCCCAATACTTTTGCTTAAAAAGTAGTCTATGAGAATCATATACGACTTATATATTATTATTATATATCATAATAATAATATATAAATTATATAGCATTATGGCATTATAGCAATATTAGCATTATATAGCATTCATGGTAGTGAACCTTTGCTATACAATTTAGCCAATTGTCGTAAATATTAGCATTATATAGCATTTACACTAGTAGATTTTGCTATGCAATTTAGCCAATTGTCGTAAATATTAGCATTATATAGCATTTACGCTAGTGGAATTTTGCTATGCAAATTAGCCAATTGTCGTAAATATTAGCATTTTATAGCATTCATGCTAGCGGGCTTTTGCTACGCTATTTATCCAATTTTCATAAACCCTAGCATTATATAGCATTTACGCTAGAGGACTTTTGCTGTTCAAGTTAGCATTATATAGCATTTAAGATAGCGGACTTTTGCTATGCAATTTAGCAAATTGTTGTAAACATTAGCATTATATAGCATTTAAGATAGCGGACTTTTGCTACGCAACTTAGCCAATTGCCGTAAACATTAGCATTATATAGCATTTAAGATAGCGGACTTTTG
The DNA here is from genome assembly GCF_030265065.1 of Corythoichthys intestinalis. Classification (NCBI taxonomy): domain Eukaryota; kingdom Metazoa; phylum Chordata; class Actinopteri; order Syngnathiformes; family Syngnathidae; genus Corythoichthys; species Corythoichthys intestinalis. Next base: position 8,778,468 of record NC_080399.1, on the reverse strand, counting down.
CTACGCAAGTTAGCCAATTTTCGTAAAATTAGCATTATATAGCATTTAAGATAGCAGACTTTTGCTATGCAATTTAGCCAATTGTCGTAAATATTAGCATTATATAGCTTTTATGCTAGCGGACTTTTGCTATGTAAGTTAGCCAATTGCCGTAAACATTAGCATTATATAGCATTTAAGATAGTGGACTTTTGCTATACTATTTAGCCAATTGTCGTAAACATTAGCATTATATAGCATTTATGATAGCGGACTTTTGCTATGCAAGTTAGCCAATTTTCGTAAAAATTAGCATTATATAGCAAGTAAAATAGCAGATTTTTGCTATGCTATTTATCCAATTTTCATAAACCCTAGCATTATATAGCATTTACGCTAGAGGACTTTTGCTGTTCAAGTTAGCATTATATAGCATTTAAGATAGCGGACTTTTGCTATGCAATTTAGCAAATTGTTGTAAACATTAGCATTATATAGCATTTAAGATAGCGGACTTTTGCTACGCAAGTTAGCCAATTTTCGTAAAATTAGCATTATATAGCATTTAAGATAGCAGACTTTTGCAATGCAATTTAGCCAATTGTCGTAAATATAAGCATTATATAGCTTTTATGCTAGCGGATTTTTGCTATGTAAGTTAGCCAATTGCCGTAAACATTAGCATTATATAGCATTTAAGATAGTGGACTTTTGCTATACTAGTTAGCCAATTGTCGTAAACATTAGCATTATATAGCATTTATGATAGCGGACTTTTGCTATGCAAGTTAGCCAATTTTCGTAAAAATTAGCATTATATAGCAAGTAAAATAGCAGATTTTTGCTATGCTATTTATCCAATTTTCATAAACCCTACCATTATATAGCATTTACGCTAGAGGACTTTTGCTGTTCAAGTTAGCATTATATAGCATTTAAGATAGCGGACTTTTGCTATGCAATTTAGCAAATTGTTGTAAACATTAGCATTATATAGCATTTAAGATAGCGGACTTTTGCTACGCAAGTTAGCCAATTGTCGTAAACATTAGCATCATATATAGCATTTAAGATAGCAAACTTTTGCTAAGCAATTTAGCCAATGACGTACCGCACGTTACACGTCACTTCCGCTCATTTATATTCATGACATTAGCTAATGTTGCTAAGAGGGGACACACTACTGTCACGGTACGCTACTGTTGTAAACATTATACAGCACTTAAGCTAGCGGACTTTTGCTATGCAAGTCAACCAATTGTTGTAAACATTGAATTTGTGTAGCATTTACGTTTTTTTATTTATTTATTTATTTAAACTTTTTTTCAATAAATTAAGATTTTCTAAAAATTTTTTTTTTTTTTTTAAATTTGGATTCAGAAATCTCTTGTAACCGCACATAGCTTTATTCTTTGGCTGCCATTGACTGCAATAGACGTCCAATCCATTTCAAATTGAAGCAGCTGGAAGCGATCGAAAGTAATAAATAATACTTAAAAACTAGAAAACAATTTCTGGAGAAATTGCGATGGTAGCTTTGCTGTGACGGTTGCTATATCAGGTCACTTCCTGTTGATTTTTAGGGCTTTCAAGTTCACTTCCTATACATATTGGGTCACTTTGTTGATTTTCAGGCATTTTGGGGTCACTTCCTGTTGATTTGGGGGCATTTTGGGGTCACTTCCTGTTGATATCGGTCACTTGGGTTGGAAATCAATACGAGCGAATGGAAGTTTTTGTGCTATTGAAATGAATGGGATATTTTGGCCATTAGAAATGAATGGGTATGTTTTTGGCAAATTTTGCCAGAACTGTAATAGACGGCCAGTCTATTTCAACAGTTGAAATGGATCGATTGTCTATTCCCGTCAATTTTCAATATCAATTTCCCTTTTTTTATTAACTGCCACAACACATACTCCGACCTGAGCTGGCTGTGAATAAGTTAAGCTAATACTAATTGAAACATCGATCAAATAATAATCAGCCAATCACAAATTTGTGTATCGCGTCGTGTCATTTGTCTAAGCAGTCATCTCACGCAGTCTTCCCAGGACCGAACATGAAAGCTTCCAGCCCAGGGCCACAAATACCAGAAGCCCATCTCTTGCCCCCACCCCCCCCCATTGTCAAAGAGCAGAAGGCTATAATTTAGGTGCTCTTGTTTGCGTTTGTGTGGCGACCAGACGTCTATTGTGTCACTGTGTGTGGAGACATGTCAGTACACAACCTCTGAAGGTAAGTGCTTCAAGAGATTAGAGAGGAAGTAGAGCGTCAATTTAAATTAAACGCTAAGACAGTCAAACGAGCCATAACGATAATAGAGATTCCAGAAAATGATTATGGAAGTCAATATTTTTGCGATTAGCCAGCTAATTGAGCCATAAACGGTACAAATCATGTTTTAGTTTTATACGTATTTGTGTTTTACATTTTGGATGTAAATGCGCATTGGAACCAGAGGTTCGTAATAACAAGTTTCATTTACTTAGTAGTTTTACCATGCCATACTTTTTAGTTGTGTAGATTTGTGAAGAAGAAATACTATTAAGCTACACAAGAACAGTTATATTTTTTATTCTACATACAGTGATACCTCTACTTACAAATGTCTCTACATACAGAATTATTAGGTTAAGACACGCCTCTTGTTACGCATGATTTCAGGATACGAAAGGCAAAAATACAGTATGGCTGGTACTCCCAGCTCCCAGAGTTTACTAAACGCAACATACTTCTAGCTGCTCTGCTATTGGCTATTGCCTAGCATTCCTTGTAGTGCTGCAATGACTAAATCGATCGAGTATTCGATTAGAAAAAAAAATATTCAAATTAAATTTTGTTGTTTCGAGTATTCGTTTAATTAAAGTGGCGTTGTAATGGTTTATTTTGAAAGTGTTTGCATTTAGTTTTATTGATTAGGGTGGATACACAGCACTCTGGTCTGCCTCTTTTTACATGGCTGAATCCAACTGCTCCCTGTCAAGACTAACGTGAGATAAGTTTTTGTTTGAGCCAAGGTTTAAAATGGATATATAATTTAGTATATTTAGCCCTTTTTTGTGGGAATATGTGTCTGAATCATTTGTTCAGAGCTTTGTCAAAAAAACTTTAGCATTTTATAGCATTTAAGCTAGCAGACTTTTTCTATGTAAGTTAGCCAATTGTTCTTTTGATGTACATAGATCCTCATTAAAAAAAAAAAAAAAAAAAATACTGTTTGAGGCTCAGCTATTTAAACTTTTCATGTTCCTTATCCGATTTCTCGATTATTTGAACTAACTAGTCCATCGATTAATCGACTACTAAAATATCCGATTGCTGCAGCCCTAATTCCTGGCATCCAATTGGCTCAGAGGGACCTCTACTGTATGTGTGTACCCCAGCATCCTCTTCATTTGCCCCTTGTGTTACGACAGCTTTACATGAGTGCATTAACTTTTATTCTTTATTCTTGGTTTTTTACATTTTGGACAACTCCGATGTTATGTTTATTGTGCTATAATTGTAACATGTTTTTGTTACATGTTTTGATGCATTTTTATGCATTGTAAAAGATTTATGTCTGAATTTTCGGGGCTTGGAACGGACTGATCGTTTTAGTTTTATAATGGGAAATATGTTTTCTCCACTAGAAGGCACATATACGGAGCCCCTAAAGGGACATCGACAGAAATAAATTTGAACTAGGGTGATCATATTTTGATTTTTAAAAAAGAAGAGGACACTCAGCCCGGCCTTGAGATACTTACATTTTACTCGAAGGACATTCAAAGATGCCTTATCAATTTATTATACATAAAAAATGTGCCTCCTCCATCTGGATGGAAAAAAATTAGTCTTATGAGAAAAAAAACAAAAATAATAGCTATATAACCAAAGACACATTGAAATTCACAGAGGTTACTCAACAGGCTTTGTTATTCATAAAATAATGCATTACAAAAAAACAAACAAACACTGGAATAATTGTTTAATTTTTTATTTTTTTTTTAAAGCCTCTTCTGTATTGGCGAATCCTTGAACAAAATGCAGTTTTTTCAATTCTTACAGTATAAATAATCTGGAAAAAATGTTCCAAATAATACTGTATTGGCCCGAATATAAGACGGCCCTGATTATAAGACGATCCCCTCTTTTTCAAGACTCAAGTTTGAAAGATTTTTTGAACACCAAATTAATTTTTATACAGAAAATAATTACAGTACACCCAAAACAAATAACAATATATTTGAGAGAAAAATTTGAGATGTTATTTTGCCTCATTCAAATCATAATATCTGAACGTTTAAATATGTAAACTAAAGTGCAATCACATTCGTAAATGAATGGCTTCTGGTTTTTGAAATGTAAATAAACCAATCTATTGTGATTAAAAAACAAAATTGGAAGTGATTAACTGTAGTCTTGAAACAAATCTGAATAAGGAAAAACATTGCAATAAAATAGTGCAAACTGGTTAAACTTGAGAGTAGCTGAGATCTATCATGACAGAACATCGCTTAAATGATATCTGGCGCCATCTAGTGTCGTGTATAGGTATAATGTCTAGACCGCGAATATAAGACGACCCCCTCTTTTTCGGTGTTTTTTCAATGCAAAAAACAGTTTTATATACGGGCCAATACGGTAATTCTCCTTTAGAAAATCCATCCTTAACAAAAAGCTTTTCTTTTTCCAGTGAAATAATGCAAATGAAAACATAGCCTCAAGTGGGCGACCCATCTCCTGGTCATTTCCCTGAGGGCTGTTTAATGCTGGCACGGATGGTTGCCCCCTGTTGGGCAGCATCAGGCCTGCGGCCCGCATGTTTGACACCTATGTTCTAGAGCAGAGGTCACGTAACCGCGGACCTCGGTCCGGTTCCGGACCCCCAAGCCGTCTGGACCGGATCTCAAGCTGTCGCGACTAATACACGTTGCAACAACAAAAATCATTTTTGTCTGCGGGTTTGCAAAACTGAGGTGGGCAACAAACAAAAACCTTAGCGGTGATGCGCGTGAGCCAGCCAATGGGAGTGAAGCATTTGAAAGTTATTTTTAGAACAGCATGACTCAGGGGCAGTTTACATGGCGACTCTGCGACACAAAGACGCAAGTAGCGGACTTGCCTCACGTGCATGTGGTGTTGGCGAAGACGGAAGGCGAAAACGAAAAATTCTGAATCCTGCCTCCAAAGTGGAAGAATCTGATTGCCGGGAATTGAGGGGGGCTTCCTCGGCAGGCATATTAAATCCCGCGGCGCGAGACCGCGACGTTAACGTCAGCACTCCCACATGTCACATTGGGCGTGTGCAGCGGTGCTACTAAATATTAAAAACAGCAAATATGGCGGAATGTCGGCTTTAATTTACTGTTTAAATAATATTGTTAAATTAAATATGTTAAATGTTTCAATTTTTGTGCCTTTTTGAACAAAAGAAAAATGCTATTGCTTCGAGTGGGCGGGCATATTTTTTTCGGGGCTGAGGGACCTTGTCAAAGTGTCAAAGTGCATCATTCTCTGTCGCCCTGTAAATCTGCACTGCCCCCTAGGGCCTGGCATGAATATTACATCGTTTTCATGCGGAATTGCGACATTGTTCAAATGGAGACACAAATGCATTCGTATTCTCGGAGAGTCACCATGTAGACGGCCCCTCACACTCGCTTTCCAGACTCCGCGGCGTGACAGCCAAATACTGAGCCGAATGAAGTTGGAGGAAGAGGCGAAAAAGGTACGGCAAATGGCGTGCTCAAAACTACGCAAGATTGATGCAGAAAACAGTGTTTAAAGAGGAGTGGACCAACACATTTTTGTTCATTTTACCTGGCGGCAGCACAAGACTGCTATGGCTCATCTGTAGACGGTAGCACTTGTAAAGAGCAGCAATTTGAAAAGGCACTATGAGACGAAGCACGCAGCTTTTTCGCAAAGTTTCCCTATGAACTCTGCCATCCGTTCTCAAAAAATAGCGGAATTAAGGGCTCAATATGATCGCACCTCAATGCTCATGGTTCATTCATTCACTGCACAGCAACGCGCAAATGAATGCTCCCTCAGAACAGTGGCGCCACCAGGGGGTGGTCATGGCTACCCCTATAAATTGGTTGGCCACCCCGCTTGCCAGTGTATCGTTAGATTGTTGTAGCATCAGTTATGCATTTCATCCCAAATGAATGCATTTATTTTGTTTTGTTAAATGTAGGGCTGTCAAATTTACCACGTTAACGGGCAGTAGTTTTTTTTTTATTTAAGTAATCACTTGAAAATATTTATCGCAATTAATGCATTCGCGGTACGACTCCTTCACTCATTGCTGCAAAAAGCCTACAATGGCGCCGTTTTACTTATGTACAGAGATAAGAGGCAGAGTGGAGTAGATACAAGGATTCATTGGGGCCTTGCTTTTAATTGGCAAAAGCTTTGTCATCTCTCCCACAGGAACTATAAATATTGTGGGAAGCGACATGGGGAAGAATGACAGGAGTTGATCTTTTTTCTTAACACCCAGTAGTGTACTCAACGCAGAGAAGATCTAGCATTTGCAGCCACCACACACAGTCATGATTGCACCACTTCCCATCATGCATTTGGGCAGAACAGTTAAGTCGCTACAGTATCATTTACTGAAAGCTCAACAAATACACTAGATGGCAATATTTAGTCACAATATACAAACTCACATTTAATTTCAAGTCTTTCTATCCGTGGATCCCTTTCACAGAAAGAATGTTAATAATGTTAATGCCATCTTGTGGATTTATTGTTATAATAAACAAATACAGTACTTATGTACAGTATGTTGAATGTATATATCCGTCTTGTCTATCTTTCCATTCCAACAGTCAATTACAGAAAAATATGGCATATTTTAGAGATGGTTTGAATTGCAATTAATAACAATTAATTAATTTTTAAGCTGTGATTAACTCGATTAAAAATTTTAATCGTTTGACAGCCCGAGTTAAATGTACACCTTATGCCTAATATATACATAACACAATAAAACAGAATTGTTGTGAAACTCAAAATGTTGACAGGACAGTTATGGACTATGCACATTAAATCATTAGTAACATCAAATATTACACAATACACCAAAGTATATCAGTAGCCGTGTCCTTAAGTCTTTCTGATAGTTTTCCCCTGACCTTTTTACGACAATAATATAATGAAAACCTGAAATTATGGATTTTAGTTTTGGCCACCCCAAGATTGTAAGTGGCCCCATCTGGCCACCCCTATGAAAAATTTCTGGAGGCGCCACTGCCTCAGAATAGACTACTCACATGACGTCACAACCACGCCTCCGCGCAATGTTGTCCGTCTACTTATCGTGTATATGCGTTACCGCTATGCAGTAACAGAGAAGATAGACTGAGAGACTTGAAGTTTTACCGTATTCCGAGAGACCCGGAGAGGAGAGCGAGATGGACTGCTGCAATTCGACGAGAAAACTGGGCTCCACACGATTACCACGGATTATGTAGTAGTCATTTTATATCTGGTAAGATGCATTTAATATATATTTAGAGGGTTTTGGGCTGACAACCACAATTAAGATCATTGCGAGGCTAATCACCGACAACTTACGGTTTCAAATTCAAGATGCTTATTTCTTCCACCATCATTATTTTTTGAATAATATTTAGCTGGTACCAAGTGAAAGAAGCCGGCCTCGTCTACGGATCATCAGTTAAACAGGTGTGTCCAAACCTTTTGCAAAGGGGGCCAGATATGGTGTGGTAAAAATGCGGGGGGCTACCTTGGCTGATTTACATAGAACAATATATTTAAACTAGGGCTGTCAAACGATTAAAATTTTTAATCGAGTTAATTACAGCTTAAAAATTAACTAATCGTAATTAATCGCAATTCAAACCATCTATAAAATATGCCATATTTTTCTGTAAATTATATATATATTCTGTAAAATAAATTGTTGGAATGGAAAGATAAGACACAAGATGGATATATACATTCAACATACGGTACATAAGGACTGTAGTGGGCATTTCACTCTACTGTCATTTAAATCCGTCTATGCTGTCCTCACTCCGAAGCGTCTACTTTTTCCAAAGCTAGACAGCTAGTGAACAACGCCTTAATAATCAGACTTCTTCCTTTTTCATCTGATTTATGAATAAAATGGCCTCAAACCATTGTCCTCTTTAGACCATTGTAAAACTACAAAAAAAAGTACACAAGCATTGCATTAGCAACAACGTTAGCTTAACACGCTATACAGGTTCACTAAACATAAACAAGAAAATTAGCCCTCTTTGCACGGACGAACTTTACCCATTGTCTGTGTAGTCCAGCTTTTTTTTTCGCGTTCAGGAACTCATGGATACTGTACTCCGATAAATAACTATTTGTACACCACATAGCACAGCAGTTTTGAACCATTTTTGTGATGTTTTGGTCAAACAAACCCCAACGCTACTCTCTCGTCGTTAAAAAACAATGGCACCTAGCTCCGCCTCGACTGTCAATCACTTGTCGTGACGTCTCCGCCCCATTCGGCTGTTTCCGGAACACTTTCGGAAATGTTCGTCATTTTCGATCTATTTTCGATAATTGCTCATTAATGTGATTGATTTTTTTGTTAACTTTATCAATATTTGTTATCTTGGCACATAACGGTTCTATTGATGTCTCACACCCCCTTTGACGCTAAATTCTCTTTAATTACCCCGCGTTAACGCGATAATTTTGACAGCCCTAATTTAAACAAATGTTAGCAAGCCCTTGTGTGTGTCACATTATTGTCACATTTGCTTTATTATTTTTTTTAATTCATAATTTCAACAGTCTCGTCTTTGTGGCGTTCTCTTTCGACACTCGGGCTCTTGCGAAACTGCGGTCAAGCCACCCTCCACTCGTTAAAACGAAGTCAAACTAGCCGCCCCTCATTTTGTACATGTCAGCGTGTCTTTTTATTATCGCGTCACATCGAACTCTTTGAAAACAGCGACTGTCTCTTTGCAAATGAGGCAGACACAGTTGTTGCGTGTTTTATTGAAGAAATAGTCCAATATCCACCTATCCTTGAAGCGTCGGCCATCGCAGTCAACTTTTTTTTTTTTTTTTGATTGTCGCCATTTTAGAAGTCACACAGGGTAGTGTTGCTTAGAGTGCTGCTCTTAATGTTTTTCAAAGTTTCGTGAGAATAGGCCGAGTTTCTGTGGAAAAGATAGTTATAGATATCAGGGTAGCAGATGTCAGGCAGAGAGGGCGAAGACAGCGGGTCGAAAAATATCGATTTAGGCATCAAATATGGATCTGGCGAATGGATAGACTGAAGCTTTTCCACATAACGCCTTTTATGCAACGCATCCAATGAGTTTACTGCGTCTGAAAGCACTGGGGCTTCCATGAATTGCTCTATAAACTGAACGACTAATTGAAACCATTGAGAATAGGGCTAAACAGAGACGGACAATATGGCGGCCGGATACAGAGACACGTCATTCTGTGACGTCGGTGAGTAGGGTCTATAGTGTGGATATTGGGTCAAAACAAAAAGTCTTTTAGTGATGCACCGATTGTCAAAGATTGTATGAGTGCAGTTGCTGAAACTTTGCTTCATGGGAAGCAAAAAGAGGTGTCAAAAAATAAAGCAAATCCCCCTGTCAGCATCCACAATTAAATTTTTTTTTTTTAAAAAAGTCTTGAACATGCTCTTTTGTTGCTATTTAATGATTCAATTAAAGCACTTTTTAGTTTTATGCACCTTTTATATATTATTTACAATTTTCACTGTTGTAATTATCAGCATGGCCACGTAAAGATACGTTTGGATTTTTTGGAAAAAAATAGAAGCATTAAAAATATTTCCGGACCAGAGATTGTTGTATTTTTTTAATTTCGGGCCCAGAAGATTTTTATTTCATGACCCCTGTTCTAGAGAATAATGACGAGATTGGGGGTGGACGTGTCCATGGATGTGAAACTAGATAGTCAAGTAGGGGGTGGGTAAGGATAGCTCCTTTTCAACCTCTGGACAACCTTTATTGACTCCATTACCCAGCAGCCCTCAGGGCAGATTCACTGTTAAGGACCCTTGAGAATGAAACTAAATCCCACTCTCCCACCATGACTGCCCAGCCAAAGATTGATAGTGTAACAGTTGGCGTCCTTTTTATAAATGCATTCATTCATCCATTTTTTTTGTAATGCTTGTACTCACGCGGCACAGTTTCAAACCAGAATATTTGGACTGTGAGGCAGACACGCTAACCACAAGGTCCACTGCGTTGTTTCATATTATTCCAAATGTGTCATAGCGTGAGTTTTTCGAATAAATTAGACAAGTAGCAAAGCATCCCTTTTGTCTGCTTTCTCCCGAAATAACTCGTACTTCAAAGAAAGCGCAAAGCACACAAATTAGAGTTGACAACATGTGAAGTGTGCGACTGTGTGGCATTTTCAAGGATGAAAACAATTCCTGAACTGGATTTTTAACTTACTCCAGTGAATGGTCATTTTTCAGAGCTGTTAATGGCATTAAATGTCCATTCCGTTTGTGCTCAATGGCAGTGACAGAGTTTAATCGGGTGACAGAAACATACAATTAGAGGACAGCGAGCTTTGCTTTCTTTGTTTTCCAGTTCCAGGAATTTTTTTTGATGAGGAAATCATCCTGGAGAAGTCAGCTGCTGTGGCATTCCCATGAGAAATTGGATGGTTTTGATCACATGCGTCAATGTTCGTTTTCTATATTTGGCTGGGAGTTATGTGGATGTGTTAGGGACTAAAACCAAAAACAGTCAAAGATTTTAGTGATTAGTAGCCGTTTATTGTTGCCATGACTACAGGTAGTCCCGGGTTACGACTAGGGCTGTTCCGATCATGTTTTTTTCCTCCCGATCCGATCGTTTTAGTTTGAGTATCTGCCGATCCCGATATTTCCCGATCCGATTGCATTTTTTTTTGCTCCCGATTCAATTCCAATCATTCCCGATAATTTTTCCCGATCATATACATTTTGGCAATGCATTAAGAAAAAAATGAATAAAACTCGACGAATATATACATTCAACATACAGTACGTAGGTACTGTATTTGTTTATTGTGACAATAAATCCTCAAGATGGCATTTACATTATTAACATTCTTTCTGTGAGAGGGATCCACGGATAGAAAGACTTGTGACTTTGTATATTGTGACTAAATATTGCCATCTAGTGTATTTGTTGAGCTTTCAGTAAATGATACTGTAGCCATACCCAAATGCATGATGGGAAGTGGAACCATGTGTGTCGTGCTACCAATTAATATATCTTCTCTGCGCTTCCCCACACTGCTTCCCATGATATTTCTAATCGTAGGGAGAGGGATTGCAAGGCTTTAGCCAATTTTAAAAAAAAGGCTCCAAAGGCTGCCAAAATTCACTCTACTCATTTTACGCTGCCTTTTATCTCTCTATATACCGTAATTTTCTGACTATAAGCCGCTTCTTTTTTCCTTCATTTTGATACCTGTGGCTTACAGTCCAGTGCGGCTTATTTGTTGATTTTTTTTTAGGTAACATTTTATTTGACAGCAGTGTCATAAGACTGTCATAAGATCATCAAAATTATGACATGACACTATCATGGACATTACTGAATGCTTATGTCATTAAATGTCATTTGGCAAATTATGTCACTAACTCAATTTTTGTCCATCTTGGATCTTTTGCATCCATTCAAAAGTGAGATCATTTGCCGGATAACACTTAATGACATCTGTTATAAGCATTCATGAATGCTCAGGACAGAGACATGTCATAATTATGATTGTGTAATGACAGTCTTATGGCACCACTGTCAAACAAAGTGTTAGCAAATACCATAACTAGCAATTGATGAAACAATTGGAACAGTAACTGAAGAAATATTTAGCACAAAACATGATTTTTGATTGTTATTTACATCTGCAACGCTGCAATGCATGCTAAGAGGCATGTTGGATGACAAAAGTTAACAGCAGGTGGCAGCAGAGGTTGACTGTCTCCCCCAAGGGAGTAGTGATGGCCAAATGAAGCTTCTTCAAGCAATAAAGCTTTGCAGTAATTGGTTCAAAGTTTAATGATGGTTCATTTGGTCTTATGACAGTCGGTCGTATGATGCCGCTGTCAAATAAGGTTGTACCGGTTAATATCTTTTGGTGTAAATATCCCATGATACAGTGAGGACAGCTGCGGCTTATAGTCTAGTGCGGCTTATCTATGAACAAATGCCATTTTTGTGCCAAATTTGGTGGGCTGCGGCTTATAGTCAGGTGCGCCTTATAGTGCGAAAATTAGGGTAGGTAAAACGGCGCCATTACAGATTGAGCGTGACAATGCGAGAGTGGGTCGTGCAGCGCATTCATTAATTGTGTTGAATATTTTAATGTGATATATTTTTTAAAAAATTCATTACCACCATTCTCGGGATAAATTTGATAACCTTACCTTAAGATTCTGGATGAGTGTAACATATAATGTTTGTAACGTTAAATGCAATTAGAAAACGATTTAATTAAAATATCTATTAAAAAAAGGCATGGCTGGTATTTTTTTGCCGATTCCGATACTTGGAAAATGACGTCTCTAGTTACGACCTACTCGACTGACGCAATTTCAACTTTACGACGCCGGAGACTCGTCCGCCATTTTGTCTCCAGTGATTTTTGTTTTGGTTTTTTTTTAGTCGCATGAACAGTACCTTATTATACCTCACAGTATCTTACTTTTTACTTTATTGATATGACGTGTTGTGTCGTGTCCTTACTAAAGGTGAAGTTGTTCAAGCTTGACAAAAAACAAGGCAATTGTGCTTTTTGAAGCTTTTTACTTCCTTCGCTTTCCACAATTTGTAAAGCTGTAACAAACAAATGTACAGTGGGGAGAACAAGTATTTGATACACTGCCGATTTTGCTGGTTTTCCCACTTGCAAAGCATGCAGAGGTCTGTAATTTGTATCATAAGTTCTGTTCCACTGTGAGGGACGGAATCTAATACAAAAAAACAGAAAATCACGTTGTATGATTTTTAAATAATAAATTTGCATTTAATTGCGTGAAATAAGTATTTGATACATCACAAAAATCGAACTTAATATTTGGTACAGAAACCTTTGTTTGCTATTACAGATACCAAACGTTTCCTGTAGTCCTTGACAAGGTTTGCACACACTGCAGCAGGGATTTTGGCCCACTCCTCCATGCAGATCTTCTCCAGAGCCTTCAGGTTTCGGTGCTGCTGGCGGGCAACACGGACTTTCAGCTCCCTCCACAGATTTTCTATCGGGTTCAGATCTGGTGACTGGCTAGGCCACTCCAGGACCTTAAGATGCTTCTTACGGAGCCACTCTTTAGTTGCCTTGGCTGTGGGATTTGGGTCGTTGCCATGCTGGAAGACCAAGCCACGACCCATCTTAAGGGCTCTCACTGAAGGAAGGAGGTTGTCAGTCAAGATCTGGCGATACATAGCCCCATCCATCCTCCCCTCAATACGGTGCAGTCATCCTGTACCCTTGGCAGAGAAGCAGCCCCAAAAAATGATGTTTCCTCCTCCATGTTTCACAGTTGGGTTGGTGTTCTTGGGGTTGTACTCATCCTTCTTTTTCCTCCAAACACGACGAGCCGAGTTTGGACCAAAAAGTTCCATTTTGGTCTCATCCGACCAAATTTCCTTCTCCCATTGCTCCTCTGGATCATCCAGATGGTCAGTGGCAAACTTATGACGTGTCTGGACATGCACTAGCTTCAGCAGCGGGACCTTGCATGCGCTGTAGGATTTTAATCCATGACGGCGTAATGTGTTTCCGATGGTTTTCTTCGAGACTGTGGTTCCAGCTCTCTTCAGGTCATTGACCAGGTCCTGCTGTGTAGTTCTGGGCTGATCCCTCACCTTCCTCATGATCAGTGATGCTCCACGAGGTGAGATCTTGCATGGAGCCCCAGAACGAGGCAGATTGACCGTCAACTTGAACTTCTTCCATTTTCTAATAATCGCTCCAACAGTTGTTACCTTCTCACCAAGCTGCTTGCTTATTTTCCTGTAGCCCATCTCTGCCTTGTGAAGGTCTATTATTTTATTCATGATGTCCTTACACAGCTCTTTGGTCTTGGCCATTGTGGAGAGGTTGGAGTTTGTTTGTTTGAGCATGTGAACAGGTGTCTTTTATACAGGTAACAAGTTCAAACAGGTGCAGTTACTTCCGGTAACGAGTGGAGAACAGGAGGTGTTCTTAAAAAAGAACTAAGAGCTGAAATATGATTACTTTCTTCAGTAACGAGTAATCTAACGCGTTCATTTTTCCAAGCCAGTAATCCGATTAAAGTTAGTTTCCCTAGTGGCTGTGCGTTACTATTTTGTTTTTGCCTCATAATGTATGTAGACTGAAGAATACTGTAGTCATGTACGAAGAGCATTTCTCATCGGGGGGACGGGTCACGTGTGTTACGATGCTGTCTGCCACGGCGGTCAACAACATAGTATTCTGACGAGGCAGCGAGGCTAACACTGTTAGCCTTACAGTGAAAGGCAGGATATATACCGCAAATGGATGCCTTTGCTCACTGGAAATGCAGCCATTACTTCACATTTCTGTCCAGTAAAGATGACAAAAATATCTCCGGCGTTGCAAACTTTGCGCTGGCTGTAATAGACTATCGGCCGCTAAAAACTCTACATTCAATTCAACAAGGAAGCACTAGGAATTACAGGACAACGCGGAATTACAGGACAACGCGACAAAACTCGAAACAAGGTTTGTAACCAGCCTTTATGCACATTTTATTGTCAGTGTTTGTAACCATAGGCGGAGTTTTACTTTTGTGGGTCTGTGGGCAAAGCATGTTGATGACTGAAACAAAAGTCAAAAGTTTGGACACACCTAAACATTTCTACGTTTTATATATTTTCACTACTATTTTAAATCCTCTCTGAATACGTCAAAACTATGAACGAACATGTGGAATGGCAAAAAAAAGTGAAATAACTGAAACGGGTTTTATATTGTACATTCTTCAAAGTATCCACCTTTGAGGTGTCGCCAAACTTTTGGCCAATACTGTATATAGACCCTACCCACCGACGTCACAAAATCACGTGCTCGCTGTATGGTTCCGCCCCCTTGTCCGTCATTTTGTGTTTGTATTATCAATGGTCTCAATTGATCGAGCAATTTATAATGCATTTCATGGAAGACCCGGTGCTTTCGGATGCCGTAAACTCACTTGATGCGTTGCATAAAAGGCGTTATGTGGAAAAGCTTCAGTTTATCCATTCGCCAGATCCATATTTGATGCCTAAATCGATGTTTTTCGACCCGCTGTCTCCGCCGTATTTGCCTGACATCTGCTAGCTACCCTGATATGTACAACTATCTTGTCCACACAAAATCAGCCTATTCTCACGAAAGTTTGAAAAACTTTAAGAGCTTGGAGGCTTATAAATACTTCGTTGCTGGTTGGGTGAAACAGGTCCTCGCCCACGAAAATTCGGCAGGAATCTATCTTGTGCTTGGAAAGGTGAGTTACGAAATTTTCAATTCAAAATCTTTTGTTATTGCTAACATCCACTGTCAAGTCTAATGTATTTCATGTCGTTTGTCAATGGAGTTAGGGCTTTTAATGTTTATATGGTTTAGCGATAGCACTCTCACTACATACATACGTGTACGTTGTCGGCGATTAGCCTAGCAATGATCTTAATTGTGGTTGTCAGCCCAAAACCCTCTAAATATATATTAAATGCATCTTACCAGATATAAAATGACTACTACATAATCTGTGGTAATCGTTTGGAGCCCAGTTTTCTCGTCGAATTGCAGCAGCCCATCTCGCTCTCTTCTCTCCGGGTCTCTCGGAATCCGGTAGAACTTCAAGTCTCTCCGTCTTCTCCGTCTATCTTCTCTGTTATTGCAACCGACCGCCACACATGCCTTCACCATTTTGATTAATAATGTTAACGAGCAGAAAAACACGTCGTAAATAGGAGGAATGTACGTAGCCGTAACAGGTAAACATGATGTGTTGACGGACAATTGGGCGGCACCAGTCAGGAGGAAGGAGTTGTGACGTCACGTGGGTAGGGTCTATATACATATATATATAAAACTGTTCAAGCTCAGTTGTTGGTTGCGTTAGAAAGCTTAGGTTTACAGATATTCTAAATACCCATCTTGCCTCCAACAGGTGCAGTTTTGGCTTAGCAAAGCAAAAGCTAGTGTCTTAGGTGCTAGTCACATGATCCACGAAATATACGTAGGATTCTTGTTCGTTTCATTAATTTTTGTTGTTTGTTTTATTGCTTTACAACTTTTATTGACAATATTTTAACAGCTAGGTCTTTATTTTAAAGGGGAAGTTCAGAATTTTTGACATTAGGCTTTATCTTGGAGTTAGCGGGGGTTTATTTAGTCGTTGGAGTTGATTTGAACAAATTCCGTGCAGTTTGTCAGTTATTTGTTAGTTTCAGGGCTCTGAGGTGGCTAGGCTAGCGCGAGTCAATGGTGGTTGAAATGAACTCCATCGACTAATTAACCTCACTAACTCAAAGATTAAGCCTTATGTGAAAAATTCAATTAAACGCGATGACATTTTGTTGTTGTCATTTTTATGTTGAGGCAGCAAAAGGTGAAAAATTGGTAAAAAATTAACTGACACTGGTTACTTTGATAATAAAGTAATCGGTGAAGTAACTAGATTACTTTTTTGCAGTGTAATCAGTAATTAAATTACTTTTTTAAGTCATCTGTGACAACACTGGTTGTATATAGTCGAATCGTCTCAAAATATGATTCTAATTCACATAATAATGCTATTTAAGACTTTTTTTTCCCCCCTCCTGTCGTATGCTCTTTAATGATTAAAGCAATGTTAATTATTATTGTTTACCTGCAATTAAATCACTTTCTTTTCCAGAGATAAAGGAAAAACAAGATCAGACATTGATATGTGAGCATTTCTTAATAAAGAACCGAATATTTAATGGAGTGTCCTAATTTTTTCACATGACTATGTTTTATCTGTCATTCGGTTGTATTGCGTTCATATTACACAAACCCGAACAATGCCGTGCCGTACTGCTAGTTGTGTTATACAATTAAATTTGCCTTGCCTATTCAAATTGGTACACAAATTTGCAACGCTCCTCTGTCAATTGGTGAGCCATACGCAGGAGAATGACATGCTTACAAAAACAGCATAATCAAATATTGACAAAATAGAAAGAAAAGGAAGTGCATCAAGAATTTCAGTGCACATTCATTTTATACCCGCTTCTGTGTATACGGCAAAAAGGCATTGTGGTGTTATTAACATACGCTAGCTGTCAACACTTACTTGAATGACCTTCAAGAGCAGCCTAATGAGACAGAGAAGATACCTTCAGCAGAGCCGGGTGATGAAGGAAAGGCAGATTAGGCGTGCACGCCGCTCCCCGGGGTGCGTGGGGGTTAAATGCTAAACAGCCAAAACGGCCTTCGGTGCTTTCTGCCTTTTGATCATGTACCTTTTTAAATGGAAAACAGCTGCAATCAGTTCAGCGCTGGAATAAAAAGTGCCTTTGGAAACAATCGGATGGAGTACTTTTCAACATTTATTATTGTGTGTTTTCACGATACAAAGCCCAAACATAGGACGTGTCAGAAACAATCCAATAGACTTAGTCAAGTATAACAAGAAAGCACATCACATCATAAAAATACATCAACATATTTTCATCAACCATAGAAAACTGGGGAAAACGATATATTTACATATACGTGTGGTCAAAATTGAAGCATCATTAGTCTGCCACGTTTGTTCAGTGTTAGCCCACCTTCCCCCTCATGCATTTTTCACGCCGTCCCATTAATACGCATTGTTATCGGAACCGGCGCGGCACAATAGCATAATATTGCACGAGCCCATAATTCATAATTCATGGGGGATGGAAAGATGGCATGTGTCACATACGTGGTCTGAATTTTTGTTCTTGCCCACATTTTTTTTTTTAGTATTTCCCCTTATACGCAAACACAAACATCAAAAGTGCCATCAAAGTGAATGCGGTGTCCACAATTATGAATGAGTCTCAGTAGCATTTGATGCAAGTGTGCCATTATAAATTATATGTATGTTAAGCACCAAACGGTTAGAACCAAAAAGCAATTGTTTTGTATGTTCTGCTGTGTTTGGGTGATTTAATGTGTCTGCAGCTTGAGAAACTGCACGAATAATCAAGTTTAAGAAGAAAATAAACTGGAGGAGTTTTATACATCACCGATTTGCCGGTTTTCGGGAGGTTCTGCAGGCAGCACCCGTTTGATCCTGCAGTACGACCGAGTGGTTTGACATCAGAGGGATTTGACAAGCAGTCTCTAAAAAATAAAACGGTGGTGTTTGCTGCCCTCTAGGCGGGAGAGCGAGGCAATGCAGGCACAGCAAGCGGGGAAAAGAAAGGAAGATGAGGGTTGGGAATGATAGAGAAATTGGTTGGCAGAGGTAGAGAAAAAGAGGGAAGGAGGCCAGGTGGGTTAGGATTACAGCGCTACTCGTCACAGCCCAGGAGCTCCATCCGCAGGGTGATGGCCTCGTGCCACTCCCACGGCAGGATGCGCACCAGGCGGGCGAAGATGGGCGGCTCGAACAGGTTCTTTTTGTGGACGTTGTTGTCGCTGTTGCCGGGGAAGATCTGACAAAAATTTGGACAGTGTATCATCATTTGCAATCGGTGAGTTAATGCAAGCAAGCATGTTGTTTTGATCATAGGCGGAGTTTGACTTTTGGGAGGGGGGGGCACAACATGTTGATGACCCCGAAAATTCACTTACAAGAATATTTATAATAAGTTGACAAGCTGAGTGTTTTTTGTTTCCCATCATTCTTGAGGGGAATTCTAAATCAGGCTGCTTAGGCAATACTTTTCACCAAGTTCGTCATCCATTGAATATGGTACGCCCGCCGGTGTCGTGCCAATGTAGTTACCCCAGACAAAAATTGTACCCCCTGGGCGGAGCCATATGGAGGTAGATTTGTGTCTTTAGTATTCAATAATAAAAAAAAGTGGCTTCAATATTAAAAAAAAAAAGTTGCTTCAATCAAAATATATATTTTCAACCACTTCAATCAAAATAAATGTGTTTGAATGCAAAAATAAATTTGAAACTCAAGCTAAAAAAAATGCATCTGACAGCTATTTTTCTTTGATTTTTTTTTGTTGTTTTTTTTTTGATTGAAGCAACTTTTTTTTGATTGAAGTAATGTTGATTTGTATTTGGGCTACATTTTGGCTAGGACATTTTTGTCTTTATCATTCAATCAAAAAATAAGTTATAAAATATAAATTATAGTTAGTTAAGTTATAAATAGGGCTGTCAAACGATTAAAATTTTTAATCAAGTTAATTACAGCTTAAAAATTAATTAATCATAATTAATCGCAATTCAAACCATCTATAAAATATGCCATATTTTTCTGTAAATTTTTGTTGGAATGGAAAGATAAGACACAAGATGGATATATACATTCAACATACGGGACATAGGGACTGTATTTGTTTATTATAACAATAAATCAACAAGATGGCATTAACATTATTAACATTCTGTTTAAGCGATCCATGGATAGAAAGACTTGTAGTTCTTAAAAGATAAATGTTAGTCCAAGTTATAGAAATTTTATATTAAAACCCCTCTTAATGTTTATTTAAATAAAATTTTTAAAGATTTCAATCAAAAAATAAACTAGTAGCCCGCCATTGTTGATGTCAATAATTACTTACACAATGTTAATGGGTGCTGAAGCCTATAAAATCAGTCGCACCCAAGCGCCAGCAGAGGGCGGCAAAACTCCATAAAACACAATTAACATGTGGGCATTTCACTGTATTGTCATTTAAATCTGTGAGCGGGGAATGTGCGTTAATTGCGTCAAATATTTTAACGTGATTAATTTAAAAAATTAATTACCGCCCGTTAACGCGATTATTTTGACAGCCCTAGTTATAAATAAAATATATTTTCAAAAAGAAAATTCACTTCAATCAAAAGAAAAATTTCAATCATAGAAAGTTTTTGAATGCAAAAAAAATTGCATTTGAACACTTAATTTTTCCATCGAAAAAAGTTTTCTTTGATGGAAGCAATCTTTTTTGTGTTTGGGCCATATTATGGGTAGGACATTTTAGTCTAAATCATTCAATCCCCCCAAAAGTTGCTTCAATCAAAAAAAAAAAAAAAAAAAAAAAAAAATTCAATCCAAGAAAAAAATCATTTTGGAAAAAAAAAAAAAAAAAAAAATTCCCCTCCCCATTTTTTTTTTTTTTTGTGAAAATTCTATGCAAAGCAAAAAACAGTCTAAGGTGCTAGTCACATGACCTGTTCGAAAAATAATTTTGACCCATTATAAATTTTTTTTTTTTGTTCATTTCATTCATTTTTGTAGCAGTTTTATTGCTTTACAACTTTTACATATGTGTATATAGTAAAGTCAATTACATGCAATGACACTTTTCGGCCTCCAGGGGTGGCCTCGCCCCCATGGCCCCCCCTTAACATCCGCTTATGGTTTTGATGTTGTACTCGCAGTTAGTACATTTTTAATTTGCTGCAATTATTAGAATTTCCAATATTTTTTTACCTATGTATTACGAACCGTATGCATGTTCCAGATAACTCAACTCGAATAAAAGGATCATTATCAAGCTTGCAGGATGTGTTTTAATTTATGAAACAGAAGAGCAATGAGGTCAAAGGTCACAAAAGGAATTTCGCAATAACTCGAACTAATACAAGGATATTTATATAGATTGCAGCATGTCCGTTTTATGATGAGGTTAAAGGTCAGAAAAGGAATTTTGCAATAAAGGGATATTATCAAGATTGCAGGATGTGTGTTTTATGTTGAGGTCAAAGGTCGGAAAAGGAATTTCATCATAACCTGATGACTAAAAGGGATCATCATAAGATTGCAGAATGTGTTTGTTTTATGAAACAGAAGAAGGGATTATATTTTAAGGATATGAGGTCAAAGGTCAGAAAAGGAATTTTCTTGATAACTCAAACATATAAAGGGATTATCACCAAGATTGTAATTGCCGCAGATATTTTTGGGGGGAGGGGGGTTTCTGACCTTTTAAGATTTTTTTTTGCCACCGCATTTACTGGAATTTTCGATATTTTATTACCTATTTATAATGTTCCTCTGTTTTCAAGATAACTTAAGAATGAATGAGGGGGATCATCATCAAGCTTGCAGGACATTTTTTTTCCCGAAACAGAAGAGGGGATTACATTGAGGTCAAAGGTCAGAGAAGGAATTTCATGATAACTTAAAAGAGTGAAGGGGTCATTTTCAAATTTGCAATATGGAACGGCAAAGTTGATTACATTTTGGGGCAAGAAGGTCAAAGGTCAGAAAAGGAATTTCACAATAATTCAAATATAGAAGGGATTATTATAAATGTGGGATGTGTTATGAGACAAAAGAGTGGATTAAACTTTAGGGATATGAGGTTAAAGGTGAGAAAAGGAATTTTGTGTTAAACATATAAAGGGATTATCATCAAGACTGTACTTGGCATTTGTAAATGGATTATTTTCAAATTGTCAATATGAAACGGCAAAATTGATTACATTTTGAGCTAACAAGGTCAAAGGTCGGAAAAGGAATTTCGCAAAAACTCAAATATAAAAGGGATTAATGCCAAGATTGCAGGATGTGTTTTATGAGACAAAGGAGGGGATTACGTTGAGGTCAAAGAGGTCAAAAAAGGAATTTCGTGATAACTCAAGAATGTGTAAAGGGATTATTTACAAATTTGCGGCAACAAGGTCACAGATGTCAGAAAAGGAACTCTACTAAATAATTCATTGGATAATAAAGATGGTGATGCTTTGAATTTGGCTGCTTAGGCGGAAGTCTAGTTTTTTATGTAGTATAGAATTCAGACGTTATTTGTAACCTCATTTTGTGATGCACAAAATAAACAATTGGTATGTATTATTTTCCTTGATTGGTTGCAACTTCACACTTCCGTTCCATTTCTGCAGTGGTACCTCAATATACAAAATTGGTGGCTTTCGTATTTTTTTCGTTCCAAGCTAAACAAAAACACCACGCTAAATTTGCTATCATATCCTCCGATTACCAGTCATTATTTTCAATGCTTTATTGTCGTCCTACAGTGGTGCTTAAGTACAACTCGTTTGTTAGGTTCAAGCTCGTTCTACAGACGTTATCACATCACTACTTGAGCTCACAGAGTGCTACAAGACGAACTAACTTCAACCATTGCTTGCTAGCCATTTCAAGTATATTCTTCGTTTCATATACATGAGCATTGTTGTGTATATATATTTCGATTGTTTACATTTATAGTCAAACGTAGTTGCATATTGCAATGCTGCAAGCGGGAATTTTCTATTACAGTACGTATTATCTTTCGTATCATGAAAAATTTATCATGATGTGAAGCGAAAAAAAGCTACGGAAAACGAAGGTTTCGCATCTCGAGGTACCGCTGTATTACCGCCAAAGATGTAATTTGACTCTGGACTCACCTTGTCTGTCTTTGTGGTCTCATCTTGCACTGTATTCCAGGACCATCCATCCTCACTGTAAGCCACTTTGAAGGCAGAGACAAACTGGACATTACCAAAGTCTTTAGCTCCCTGTGTGATGATTCCTGTGAGCTTTTTGGGAGCTTGCAGGTCCACCTAAGAAAATGAATTCATATACGAGTCCATTAGTCGACTGAAAGTGGTTATGTTCAGAGTAGGGCCACTCCTACCCTACCTGCAGCCACTCTGATTTGCTGTTGGTAGCGGCGGTCCAAGCGTTGGTCTTGCCCTGTTTGTCCAGCCGGGCGTAGTGAGGGTGCCAGGTGAAGGCCTCGATGCCCCACGTGCGGAAGGCGCTGGAAGCAGTGATCTGCTGATCCGAAACCAGCCGGGATTTCATGCCCATAGGCTCAGAGCAACCTGAAGTGTTTGAGTACACTGTGAAATTCAGGCCCAGGTGAAGAGCGGAATGACGGAGAGAGAGAAACAAGATGATAGATGGAGAAATGAGAGGATGCAGCACAAGCCAGTTGTTGATGTTAAGCAGCAGCAAGCGGATAAGAAGCATGCAAGTCAGGTTATATGTTCAGTGCCATTGATAGATGTCGATCAATTTGAACTGGGAAAGAATGTTCGTTCTATTGTTG
The DNA here is from genome assembly GCF_030265065.1 of Corythoichthys intestinalis. NCBI lineage: Eukaryota > Metazoa > Chordata > Actinopteri > Syngnathiformes > Syngnathidae > Corythoichthys > Corythoichthys intestinalis. The sequence goes on along the minus strand of NC_080399.1, from coordinate 8,755,336 downwards.
TTTTCGGAAATACAAACTGCACATGTGTTTTCCTATCGACTCTAGGCCTGTCGCGATATCAAATTTACTAGGCGATATATTGTCTCATAAATTATTGCTGATATGCGATATGCCTTTTTTTTGTTTTTGCCTATTCAATCATGTATATACTGACAATACATCCTAATAAATCATAAATTCAAATGCAATAAATTTTTATTCTTAAACATAAAAATTAGATCAAGATTTATGAATGAATGATTTATAAATAGTAAAAAGAACACATACACAATGCATAATGAGTAATTTTAAAGTGCATGTGACACGAAAAAGCATGTTTATTTCATAATACACGCAGTATTTTATGTTCCTGAATGATATGGACCGCTTGGATGTGTGTGGAAGCGATCGCTGTATTTATTTAGTTTTTTTTAATCCCGCGCCATGAAAATGAGTGACTTCCGGCTTGGGTCTTGCATTGAGGAGGAGGGCGCTGTGGCGTGTACGGGTGAAGGCGTCCTTTTCACTAAACAGCGGTAATGTTGTGTATGAGGACTAAGGATTCAGCTGATTTTGCGGATTAATACGTTTATTTTTCGCATCACGCCAGCCAAACGGCTGCAGAAAAATCTTGCTTTATGAGGGAGAGGCATATGCGCCTTTTTGGAGTTCACCGTGGATATTGGCCAAAACAAGCCCTACTATTGGACTTACGAGGAAGTGAGTAAACATCTTGTTTTGTATTATGTCAAATACAAATACAGCGATTACAAAGTAAACACTACAAACTTTCTTTAAATAAAGGACTACATACGTTTGATCATTGATGGGCATGTAAAAAGCTCTCCTCATGCACATTAGCTGCATTTTAGCTGCACAACAACTGCAGCTGCCCTCCTCTGGGGAACGAGCTATAAATTGCTCTCCGCCGGGCAGTTTGCCGGGCCGCAAAAACAATCGACAACCCAGTCGTCATGTCAAATAATCCGGGCTAGTTATGTGTGATTTTCCGCTTTGAAGACTTTGAAACATCACTCTGTTCGGGTTAGCATGTCGGCTAGCTGTCACGCCTCTTGGTTTGTTTACCTTCTCCGAAGCCAGGGAAGGGAAATGACATATGTCCGATTTAGGTGTCATAAAATATCGTTCGGGAGGTGCGACAGTAAAGGTGAAGTCGACAGTTTTGACCATTATGGAGTAATTTTGCCATGTCGTCCTGAATAAGTGCATTTTTATGATTTCATATTCCATTTAGCACAAGACTTCTATTTGTCACGACCATGCCATTTATTTAGCAATTGGGGAAAAGACTTGGATAAAAAGAATATCCTGTAAAAAATAATGAAGGAAAGAGACAGAAACAATGACATTTTGCAGCTCTCCTCATCACGTTTTCCTCGATGTGAATAGTTCCCCCTCGACGGGCTGACTGGTCCTTCTCAAGCCATTTATTTAGCTATTGGGGAAAAATACTTGGATAAAAAGAATATCCTGTAAAAATATCGGAGTAGAGAGACTGAAACAATGACATTTTGTGGCTCTCTTTGTCGCGTTTATCTCGTTCTGAATAATTCCCCCTCAATGGGCTCAATAGTAAAACCGATGAGCCCAGTCTCCTGCTGACGTCATCCACCTATTTGGGACGCTCGAGCCCTATAATGGTAAGCGTGGCTAACCGGCAGATTAAAAGACTAATTTCTTGTCATCTGCGCTATGCTAAATTGTTGTATATAATTGAATTGTCTCAAAATATGATTCCAATTCACATAATAATGCTATTTAAGACTTTTTTTCTCCTGTCATATGCTCTTTAAAGCTAGTTAGGTGCAGAATATGAAATAGGTGAGAAAACCAATGTCATTTTAGTTGGCTTCCAATTAGAGCCCATTAAAAGTGTTAATTTGATCCAAAATGATTTGAAAATTTGAAGCCAAATTATCATCATTTATTACATCAAATTATCATTGCCAATCAGATTTTTCATCAGGGGTGTCATTTTATATTTATTCTTAATGTAGAATCTAAAGTATATGCGATTGCCTCCAGAAATCTGAACATGGCATGCTTTTATTTTGAAATGTTCACTGGAAGTTCTTTTGCTAAGCCACTAACCGGAAGCTTTGCACTCAGTAAAAAGAAACAAAAACAAAGTGCACTTCGTTTTCGTCATACATGTGGTATCAGTAATAGATTTTTTTTCTTTTGTTTGCAAATTCTTTAATCCAACGAGTTTTCAGGTTTGAAGTGTCACACTTTCACCGAAATGTTGCGTTGTAGAGAAAACTGCCAATGTTTTATGGCAGGCTAAAGTGGTTAGTACATTGCCTTTTTCCCAGTAGCCACAATGTAGCAATGCTAACGTTTTACGATTTTTAATATAGAAGTGTTTGCTTATTTTGTATGTCTGAACTTTAATTCTACGGCCTGTTGAATAAACGTCTGTGGAAGCTACTGAAGTCTCCTATGCAATCAACATGCACGTGTGCAAAGTAGGCTTGCCACCTTTGCGAAATAGAAATAAAGGACGCCCCCCCCTCACGCCCAAAGCTGTAAAGGCGAAATAAAAAAGGGGCATCCCCAAAACTCCTAAAATGCATAGAAATTTAATTATATTAGGGCTGTCAAACGATTAAAATGTTTAATCGAGTTAATTACAGCTTAAAAATTCATCGCAATTAATCGCAATTCAAACCATCTATAAAATGTGCCATATTTTTCTGTAAATTATTGGTGGAATGGAAAGATAAGACACAAGATGGATATATACATTCAAAATACGGTACATAAGGACTACTTGTTTATTATAACAATAAATCAACAAGATGGCATTAACATTATTAACATTCTGTTAAAGCGATCCATGGATAGAAAGACCTGTAGTTCTTAAAAGATAAATGTTAGTAAGTTATAGAAATTTTATATTAAAACCCCTCTTAATGTTTTCGTTTTAATAAAATTTGTAAAATTTTCAAATCAAAAAATAAACTAGTAGCCCGCCATTGTTGATGTCAATAATTACTTACACAATGCTCATGGGTGCTGAAGCCTATAAAATCAGTCGCACCCAAGCACCAGCAGAGGGCAGCAAAACTCCACAAAACACAACAAGTGGGCATTTCACTGTACTGTCATTTAAATCAGTCTGAGCGGGGCATGTGCGTTAATTGCGTCAAATATTTTAACGTGATTAATTTTAAAAAATACCGCCCGTTAACGCGATAATTTTGACAGCCCTAATTTATATATATCCGTATTGGTTCAATACAGAAGGCAAATTTTATTTCCAAATTCGGAACGATTCCTTATTTCAAGGGACGGGTGGAAAGCCTAGTGCCGAGTGCACGCAGCACACGCACGCACAAATATATGCACGCACGCACGTGGCGATAAATCGCAGCCGGGAAAATTACCGCCCTCTTATTTACCGTGCGATAATTTGACTTATTGCACATTGCGACAGGCTAAATCGACTCTTCACTAATTTTGATGGGACACTTCAATTTATAATTTCTTAGTACATAATTGAAGCATGTTGTGCGCAAGAGAGCCAGGTCAAATAGGCCCCAGTCTATTATTGTATGGTAAATCAATTGTTGATTCACAACCTTTTTCCCATCCAAGAGACGAAACTAACGTACGAGCCCATAAACGACAACGCTGCTAAGAAACAGGAATGCATTCCTTTTAGATGCTTCTTTATCAAGCAGCACAAATCAAGCAGTCATGCAGAAGTCATGCGGCAAGTATCGGGAGTATAGAACAGACACGGACATGCGAGTAGAGCGTGATAGATACAGCTAGGACACATTGACGATGATAGGGTTCCAATCATGTCACTCTTAAAAATTAGATTAAAACTTTTGAAATTAGTTTATCACTAGTAGACATCCAATCCTTTTGAAGTGGGAGGGCTGCCACCCTCCCGCTGTATCATCACATGAAGAAAAATAAAAAGTCCCACCTGGAGGTAGAACGCTAACCATCAAAGATTGACTGTGTTTGTTTACCGTTGAGCTCACAGCCCACCAGCTCCAAGCGAAGAGTGCATGCCTTGCGACACACCACCGGGATGATGCGAATGTACTGAGCGATGACTGGTGGGTCAAACACGTTGGTCTTTGTGGCGTCATTGTCAATATTGCCTGTAAATATCTACAGAAAGGAGACAGTTATGCAAATGCCCCCACTGGTGGTAACATGTAAGCTTAAAATTTATAACGTATGCCATCTGAAAAAATAAAATACTCTGTTGCATCCACTTACATGATCCTTCTTTTGGTCGTCCGTCCTGTACACTGTGTACGTTTTGCCGTCAAGACTGGAAGCTACTTTGAAGGCCTTGATGAACTCTGCGGATCCCACGCGACTGGCGCCCTGTGTCACCAGGCCCGTGAGGCGCATCTTCCTCTGCAGATTCATCTGAAATAAAGATTTTGATTAAAACGTTTGCAAGATTTTTATGGACACGTGTATAAAAACTCCACAAAACTTGAATTCGGCAATTACCTAGAGTTTTCCATGATTATTTAGATGCACCAACCTCAAGCCACGGGTTCCTGTCATGAGGAGCGGGGCTCCAGGCGTTCACCAGGCCTTTGTTATTAAGGCGCGCTAGCTCGGGGCCCCAGCGTTGCAATCCCAGGAAGGTGTAGCGGACGGACGAGGCGGAGATCTGGGACTCTGCGACGCCCCCGCCCTCCATGCCGAGCAGAGAAATGCAACCTGCGGTGAAGATTGCAAGGAACAAAGAACTCTGATGATAATCTAATGATAAAATATCATCATTTGACACTTATAATGTATGTAATATATGTGCACTGGTACCTCTACTTACAAAATAAATTGGTTTTAGAAGTACTTTAGTAACTTTAAATTCTGTAAGTAGAGACTCGTTTACCAAGTAAAACACTAGTCTGTTCCAAGCCCCCCAAAATCCAGACATAAATCTTTTATCACGCATAAAAATGCATCAAAACATGGAACAAATACAATTAGATTACTGCAAAAATAAACATAAAATCAGGGTTTTGCATAATGTAAAAAAGAATAAAAGTTATTATACTCATGTAAAGCTGTCGGAACTCGAGGGGCGAATGAGGATGACGCTGGGATACAAATAAAGTAGAGGTCACTCTTAAGCCTCTTTCACACATACCTAAACACCGTTAAAATCCCGGCATTTAAACGGGTAGCCCTTGTATGTGAAAGCAATTTCCCGGGTCAACTGACATGGAGATTACATGGACATTGAACGGGTCGCATCTTGGTATTATGTCCGGGACTTTCCTTGGACGAGGCATGTGTGAAAGCACATGCTTGATTCCCGGGTCACACCACGAAGGCTGATGACATATATATCATGGCGGGCTGATCGTCATTTTCTCTTACTTCGCAGTAAGACGAAAAGCGGAAATTAGCAACATGGCAAACTGGAAATGAAAAAATTAACACTATAAAACCCACAAATCAGTCGTCCTGGTCCCTTTGCAGAAAAACAGCCCCAAAGCATAATGTTTCAACTAAGCTTGAGAAGGATAAACCGATGCGACCGGATATCCGGTTTTACAGGTGAGAGATACAGCTGTATCGATAGTAAAGTTACCATTCGACAGTAATTAGCCATTAAATATTCAATGAACCGATAGTAGAGATAGAATTCGGCTATCGCAAGCGCAAGAATCGGCTTCTAATGCCTAGTTCAATACAATGCTTAATATGGTAATAATTTCGCTTTTACCTCAAATGCTGCACTTGTGTCATTCACCACACAGCGCACTTAAGATTGTGACCGCCGTTGTGGTTGCCTCAACTTTCCATTCATTTCGGCAGAACCGCTAGTAGTCGGCGTCATTACCCGATCGTCACGGGCGTGTCATAACAACGCGAGAGCTAACAAAACCACTGTAACTCACGCTCCGTAGCGTTTTCTTCACAGCCCAAAACGAAACTAGTAGTGGCAACGAAGCAACATGCTAAAACAATAGACAGTTTGCGCACCACGCCAGCGACGTGCAGCGATCGATTTACAAGGCACCCCGGGAAACAAAAGTCGGACTTTGAAGTGACGAAGGCAGCCAGATCTGTTCACATGGGACAGAGCTAGTGTGAAGCGGGACAGAGATCGTGAGTTTTAAACCCTGAAAAATAACCCACTATGATGGTGGAAAGGGCGGCATATTGTTTCCACGAAACGCGGTCTACTTAAACATGAACATGTGGATCAGTTGATCTTCCTCAAGAAAAAAGATATAGACGGTGATGATGAATAAAAAAATGTGGAAGCACAGGCATAAGTGAATGACTTTGCTGTGTATCAGGTTAAACTAATGATTATAGACCTGTCCATCTAAAATGCCATGCTTTTATTCTCCCAGTTATACCAGTGGTAAAGCATAATTTATTATTTATTTATGATAACACTAGCAGGTTTAATTTTTTTCTAGAGCTGCTGCATATAATTAATATTTTTTGCTTGTAAGATGTTTACGTTGAAAGTTTGCACTTAAATTACTTATCTATTGTGTTGAAAACACCAGGAAATACAGTAATTAAATTACTGCTCTTTATTTTTGTCTGTCACAGGAGTTTTATTTTATTATCAATCCCATCCAACAAAATGACGGTCATATAGTAAGCTTTATTTTTTTTTCATAAAAAAATAAAACATAACATTGGTATGAAATTTTGTTGTTTAATTTAATTAATACTGTACGAACACACACAACAAATGTTTACTATCGTATCGTTTTCACTCTGTATCGAACCGTATCGTTCTTAAACTATCGAATCGCTCGCCCTTAAAAATGTATAGTTTTTTTAAAATCGAATCGTAACCTGTGTATCTAGATACATATCAAATCGGCTTCATGCCAGAGATTCCCAACCCTCGTTTCAACCCCCATGCTTCACAGCGGGTATGGTGTTCTCCAGATGCAATTGAGTGTTCTTTCTCCTCCAAATACGAGAACCTGACCTCTCTGACAGCCAGAAATCTTGCTTGTTTGTAGGTGACCAAATACTTTGTTTCCACTCTAATTTAGAAATAAATTCTTTAAAAATCAAACAATGTGATTTTCTGTTTTTTCCCCCACATTCTGTCTCTCATGGTTGAGGTTTACCCATGTTGACAATTACAGGCCTCTCTAATCTTTTCAAGTGGGAGAACTTCCACAATTGGTGGTTGACTAAATACTTATTTGCCCCACTGTACCTCTTCGTCCTCTGAAGGACCACGGCCCCCAATAAAATGTTTACTGCATGTGAAATGTGAATGGCTTCACCTTGTTGGCGTTAAACTGGTCTTTTGGACATCTGCGCAAGTTGATCCATTCATAACATTTTTTCCTCTGAGTTTTTGGTTTCGGGAAACGTATGAAGAAAACATATGTCGTAATGTCTAGGGTCATTTCTAGAAGTTCCATAGCAGCAGTGCTTGATCGGCATGTTCTTTTTTGAAAGATTACCCGAGAAAATTAGCAGAAATAACATGGTTTGTATGCGAGGGCATGTCAAAAATATCCCACTTCCGTGTAACGATGGCGACATCATGATCCGAAAATAGCATTCGTGCAGTACGTTATTCAAAAGTCCTCGGGTCATTTTGGACGCCTTTTTTTTTTTATTATTATTTTTTAGGTACAAACGAGGTTGTACCTCAAAGCAGAAAACGACAGGGAGATGCGTTCAAGGGTTTATTAAATACAAAAATACACACGATCGTGGAAAAAGGGCAATAACACGATGGGTAATGAACAGTAGGTCGACGGAGATCAATAATACTAACCAAAGCAGTAGGCAGAGAGCTGATAAGACAAAATACACTAAAATACCAGCGCAACGTAGAGGATATCAAAACAAGGGCGGCAGACGAACAAGCTAGCAAATGCACTAAATTCGAGAGTACAGAGTGCTGAATGGCGTCCAGCAAGTTAATATCTCAGCACCCTTCTCTTGGATCGTCTAGGCTAAAATACAGTCTTGATGAGCTTGAATTGGCTGCAGGTGCGACGTCAAAAACGTTCCCGGCTCTGTAACAAAACCCGATCTGACCAACAGAATGTGACAGCAGACACTGACCAAAAATGACGTAATGTCCGGGTTGTAAACCGCGCCAGCCGCCCTCCCCGCACAGAGCACCAAGATGCCGACCCAAAATAAATCAAGCCACTTTCACACATACAACCCGGTTTATTCCAGGGACATTTCCCCATGTGTGAAAGCCGTGACACGGCTAAATCCCGCGTCACTTTACATGGGAATTTCATTCGTAACAAGAGGCAATACTTTCCCGTTGAAGGGTGTCTTAACCTGAAAGTTCTGTAAGACATGTTCGTAAGTAGAGTATATGTGATGTGATATGTGACATATACAGTGTATACACTGTATATGTGATTCACATATTGTGCAACGTGATTAGTCTGGTTTTATGTGTAAACAGATTCAGAATTATTTTGAGGTGAATCAACTCCATTGTGATGCCCAGCATGCATATAAAGAAGGCTACTCAACCAGTACAGCACTCACAGATCTAACTGATGACTGGTTGCGGCAGATTGATAATAAACAATTGGTGGGAACTGTTTTTCTGGACTTTAGCGCAGCATTTGATCTAGTTGATCATGAGCTTCTACTTGGTAAATTATTAGCCTATGGATTTAAAAACTCTGCCATAAATTTCTTAAGTAGTTATTTGGTTGACAGAACGCAATGTGTTACTTACAATGGTTCCCTCTCAGATACTGTAACCCTGATGTGTGGAGTTCCACAAGGCAGTTGCCTCGGTCCTCTTCTTTACAGCATTTTTGTAAATGATATGTCATATGTGTTGCGAAGTGCCTGTATGACTATTTATGCCGACGATACAACAATACATTTCTCTGGCCCTAGCTTAGATCAAGTCAATAACATGCTACAACAGGAGCTTGTGTCTGTTTATGAGTGGGTTGTGGAGAACAGGTTGAAACTAAATGTGCTAAAAACAGTATATGGTGCTGGGATCTAAATATACAATGAGAGAAGCCCAGAGCTAACTCTTTCTCTGCTTAACCAATCATTAGAACAAGTGTCAGAGATTAAACTCTTGGGGGTCATTTTAGATCAAACTATGTCATGGATGACTCATATAAATAATATTGTGACCAAAATGGGTAGGAATATTTCTTTAATAAGGCGTAATGTCCACTTTATGCCAATAGAAACAAGAAAACTTGTACTACATTCTTTAGTTTTGAGTCACCTAGACTACTGTCCCATTGTGTGGTTCAGTGCTGCCAAGAAAGACCTTGACAAAATCCAGATAGCTCAGAATCGGGCTGCTAGATTAGCTCTAAACTGTCCTTTTCGTACAAATATTAATGCAATGCATCAAGACTGTCAATTGCCACGTTTACATGGAGCCAAATATTCCAATTACAATCGGAATATTTGTTCAAACTGAATAAATGTGTTCCATATAAACACCTCATTCGGAATGAACAGGCCCAAACCGAATGGAATTTCATTCCGATTCACAGGGGTGGAATATTCCTTTCCCAAACTGATTAGAAGTAAAATTATATCATGTAAACAGGGAAGCGGAATGGTGTCTGGTTGCGTTCTTTCTGCGCATACTCCGTACTGACGTGGTGACGTCACTTGGTGACGTAAGTAACGTCACTTGCAACATGGCTTCCAAGCACACGCACAGCGCACCCACACAACTTTTTAAATGAACGGCGTATCATTCTGAAGTTTTGTTTCCACTCGAAAAGTTAAAACAGCAGCTGATCTGACGATCGATCTCCATGCTTTGCAACGTGACGCTTTGTTTTGATTAATCTGCGCATGTCAGACGGCAGTTGTCAAACGTCCTTTCGGAATAAAGGCAGTCACATGTAAACGCTGGATCGGAATAGATGAAGTGGCATGTAAACAGCTGATTTGAAATTTCCATTCGGAATGATTTGAATCGGTATGAATAAAAGTCAGCATGTAAACGTGGCTAATGATGGAAGTCAAGGACAGATTGACATATAGTACTGTGTAGGGCTGCAGCTATCGAATATTTTAGTAATCGTGTAATCGACTGAAAATTCTATCGATTAATCGAGTAATCGGATAAAACAAATATATTTTTAGGTGAAGAGCAATTATAAATATACATGAGAAAACAAGACATTTCAGCTAATCTTGAACCATTTTCAGTCAATCAATGTCTTTATTTTCGATGTATATTGTTGAAAACAGCCAACAATTGCATCTCAGATGTAACTAGAATTAAAAAAAAAAAAAAAAAAAAAAGACTAATTCACTGCTTTCACTCAAAAAACTAAGATCTTATTAAAAAAGATATATATATATATATATATATATATATATCTTACCTAAAAATGCCATTACGCTTGATAACACACATCAGTTAAAAGTTAGGATTTTTTCCCCACGTGTTTCAATTGAATTTCTCTTCGTGTCAAGCCATTTTTAAGTTCTAGTTAAGTTTTAAGTTAGTTTAAACTGTAAGTCCTGATAGGATTTTGAGTTTTTGCAGTGTTCAAAATAAATGTATGATACAGGCTGTATTGGAACACATTAGGGACCAGTGCTACTTGGTGTTTTATCCAGCAATGACTACTGAGCTAAAATTGATAGTTAGCATGATTAAGTTTTTATTTTACACCCTCATCACTCCACAATGCTATGTTATGTTAAAGCCTGTATGTAAGACACATTAGCCACGCATCGACAGTGGTCATAATTAATTGAAACCTAGCCCTCCGCAGGGCTAACGTTACGTGAGCTAGTAGCGACAGTAACGTTAATCTTATTTATTAGCGCTTAGCGCTCTTTATTAGCGCTTAGCGCTCTTCTGCTTTAAGATGGCGGCTGTTTACTAACGCTGCCCAGACGCGGCCGAGTCTATCATTTCGCATCTAGTTCAACATACATGTGATCTCTATGAGACGCATCAGACGCTACCTGTACCAACGTAGCATCGTGCGGGCTAGTATTTAGCAACGTCGGCGTCGTTTGTGGGGCTGTCGGCTGCAGTAAGTTTTTTTTTTCCCTTCTTCCTCTACGCACGTGACAGCGCGTTGTCCCGCATTAAAAGTAGTCCGAGCAAAACGTGATGCTTAGAGCCATCAAAATAAACGATTACTCGAGGTGAATAAAATTACTCGGATAAGTTTTCAAACTCGAGTTACTCGAGTTGCTCGAGTACTCGTTTCAGCTCTAGTACTGTGCTTTCTTTGCACAAAATCTGGATCTCACACAAACCTTTTAGCCTGTTCTCCAAACTTCAGACCACCTGTAACAGACATGGGTTTAACACGAGACGTGCTTCGAGTGCCACGTTTATTTTGCCACTGCCAAAAACAAATGCACTTAAAAGAACATTTATTTCTCGAGCTGTTTCATGCTGGAATTTACTGCCTCCTGAAATTCTTACAACAAGCAATCAATCACATTTCGTTTAAAACAAGTCTTAAAAAATCAATAATTTGTAAGCAGTGATGCTTATTTAGCCATTGCAAATATATGTAGTTTTTATTTTTATTTTTTTTCCCCACACTGTAGAAATGTAAACCAGCTTTTTGCTATTAAGTGTTTTGTATATATTGTAAAATTACTGTGAATGGACCCCAGGAAGAATAGTCTCTACTTTGGTAGAGACTAATGGGGATCCTTAAAGAAAGAAAAGAAAAAAGCAGCAAATGACGGTTGATATATTATACGTCTATTGCAGTCACACTTACGCAGCTGGCAGTGTTTGCCCACATAAGGAGATGGACATTGGCATTTGAAATCTCCGTCCAAATCCCTGCACCTGCCTCCGTTCTGGCATGGCTGTCCGGCACAGTCATTCACATCTGCGGAAAGACGACATATCACATCAGCATCAGCATAAATGATTGGCTATCGTTGGTAGATTGGAAGTTAGGAGAAGGTTAGTGGATGCCATGCTGACTAGACTGCAGCTGTAGCAGGGAGAAATAGGCAGAGAGGACTTTTAAAATTAATATAAGTGAGGAAAAATAGTGTGGTTTTATGATTTACACCCAGCACACCCTAAAATGACAAATAGTTTAATAGTAGAACTTCAACAAACGACAGGTCTGCACCTGCTTGCAACACCACTGGATGGCGCCATTGCAGAAAGAAATAGGAGGATCACTTAGCAGTAGGACAAACACTCTCATCAACTACCTCAAACTTGTGATGACCACATGTTCACACTTTTTCATGCGTGACGCATTTCCCCACTTTGGGCCCAAGAGGGATTGACCATTCAATCCACTCATGCTAAATTATAGGCTTCCCCTGCTAAGAAATTCATTAAGTGACCCGTTTTAAGTATCTTAAAATTACATTGAAGTGACGCAAAATTAACTGTCTGCCATTGACAACGATAGACGTCCAATTCACTTACGGTGGGGCAAATAAGTACTTAGTCAACCACCAATTGTGCAAGTTCTCCTACTTGAAAAGATTAGAAAGGCCTGTAATTGTCAACATGGGTAAACCTCAACCATGAAAGAGAATGTGTGAAAAAAAAAAAACCGAAAATCACATCAAGTTTGATTTTTAAAGAATTTGTCACGTACAAACAAGCAAGATTTCTGGCTGTCAAAGAGGTCAAACTTCTTCTAACCAGGTCTAACGAGGCTCCACTCGTTACCTGTATTAATGGCACCTGTTTTAACTCATTATCGGTATAAAAGACACCTGTCCACAATGTCAGTCAGTCACACTCCAAACTCCACTATGCCCAAGACCAAAGAGCTGTCGAAGGACACCAGAGACAAAATCGTAGACCTGCACCAGGCTGGGAATACTGAATCTGCAATAGGTAAAACGCTTGGTGTAAAGAAATCAACTGTGGGAGCAATTATTAGAAAATGGAAGACATACAAGACCACTGATAATCTCCCTCGATCTGGGGCTCCATGCCAGATCTCACCCCGTGGCGTCAAAATGATAACAAGAACGGTGAGGAAAAATCCCAGAACCACACGGGGGGACCTAGTGAATGACCTCCATAGAGCTGGGACCACAGTAACAAAGGCTACTATCAGTAACACAATGCGCCGCCAGGGACTCAAATCCTGCACTGCCAGACGTGTCCCCTGCTGAAGCTAGTAAACGTCCAGGCTCGTCTGCGGTTCGCTAGAGAGCTAGATGATCTGGAAGAGGACTCTGAGAATGTGTTATGGTCTGATGAAACCAAAATAGAACTTTTTGGTAGAAACACAGGTTCTCGTGTTTGGAGGAGGAGGAAGAATACTGAATTGCATCCGAAGAACACCATACCCACTGTGAAACATGGGGGTGGAAACATCATGCTTTGGGGCTGTTTTTCTGCAAAGGGACCAGGACGATTGATCTGTGTAAATGAAAGAATGAATGGGACCAGGTAACGAGAGATTTTGAGTGCAAATCTCCTTACATCAGCAAGGGCATTGAATATGAGATGTGGCTGGGTCTTTCAGCATGACAATGATCCCAAACACACAACCAGGGCAACAAAGGAGTGGCTTCGTAAGACGCCTTTCAAGGTCCTGGAGTGGCCTAGCCAGTCTCCAGATCGCAACCCCATCAAAAATCTGTGGAGGGAGTTGAAAGTCCGTGTTGCCCAACGACAGCACCAAAATATCACTGCTCTAGAGGAGATCTGCATGGAGGAATGGGCCAAAATACCAGCAACAGTCTGAAAAGCTTGTGAAGACTTACAGAAAATGTTTGTCCTCCGTTATTGCCAACAAAGGGTACATAACAAAGTATTGAGATGAACTTTTGGTATTGACCAAATACTTATTTTCCACTATGATTTGCAAATAAATTCTTTAAAAATCAAACAATGTGATTTTCTGGTTTTTTTTCCCACATTCACTCTCATGGTTGAGGTTTACCCATGTTGACAATTACAGGCCTTCTGTAATATTTTCAAGTGGGAGAACTTGCACAATTAGTGGTTGACTAAATATTTATTTGCCCACTGTATACTGTAAGGACTCGCTCTGAATACTCATCGTCTTCATCGAAATGGATTGGACGCCGAGCACTGTCAATGGCAGCCATTGAGTTAAAGGGGCAGTTCAGAATTGTTGACATTAGGCTTAATTTTCGAGTTAACTGGGTGTTTAATTAGTTGGTGGGGTTGGTTTCAACAAATTCAGAGCAGTTGGTTAGTTGTTAGTTGCAGGGCTCCAGAGTGGCTAAGCTAGCGCGAGTCACTGCTCGCTAGCATGCCAATAAAAAAAACAACATATGCACACATGAGAATCACCGATGACCCATGCAATCAATTGTGTTGGCTATGTTTTCAGGAAAAAGTTATTAAAACTTACCATTGCATGTCAATAATTGTAGTATGAAAAGCAACTTTTGGAATCCAGCAGCTCTGCAGTGAACATGATGTCTAGGCAACCAGGGCGGAGTGATGTCACATCGTTTTTTTCCATTGCCGATTTTTTGGGGTGAGAATGAAAGAGTAATTGATTTGGGGGATAGGGAGTCCCTAACGAACTATACTATTTATTCTTTGACCACGACATGGCTTTGTTTGAACAGTTAGATCGGTTAATATTGTTTTTTATTGGCATGCTAGCAAGCACCATTGCCTCGCATTAGCTTAGCCACTCCGGAGACATGCAACTAATAAATGACCATAGGTGGGTAGAGTAGCCAAAAATTTTACTCAAGAGTAGCGTCACTTCAAAATAATATTACTCAAGTAAAAGTAGTCATCCAAAAAATGTACTCAAAAAAGTATTTGGTGAAAAGCATACTAAAGTAATGAGTAACATTGTGAGTAACTGCTTACATTTTAGGTTCATTTTTATTTATTTATTTATTTTAAACAATGGTATTTTTTTCTCAGATCAAAGTTATCTACAGTGGGGAGAACAAGTACTTGATACACTGCCGATTTTGCTGGTTTTCCCACTTGCAAAGTATGTAGAGGTCTGTAATTTGTATCATAAGTTCTCTTCAACTGTGAGGGACGGAATCTAATACAAAAAAAAAAACAAAATCACGTTGTATGATTTTTAAATAATAAATTCTCATTTCATTGCATGAAATAAGTATTTGATACATCACAAAAATCAAACTTAATATTTGGTACAGAAACCTTTGTTTGCTATTACAGATACCAAACGTTTCCTGTAGTCCTTGACAAGGTTTGCACACACTGCAGCAGGGATTTTGGCCCACTCCTCCATGCAGATCTTCTCCAGAGCCTTCAGGTTACGGTGCAGTCGTCCTGTACCCTTGGCAGAAAAGCAGCCCCAAAAAATGATTGTTTCCTCCTCCATGTTTCACGGTTGGGATGGTGTTCTTGGGGTTGTACTCATCCTTTTTCCTCCAAACACGACGAGCCGAGTTTAGACCAAAAAGTTCAATTTTGGTCTCATCCGACCACATGACCTTCTCCCATTGCTCCTCTAGATCATCCAGATGGTCAGTGGCAAACTTCAGACGTGTCTGGACATGCACTGGCGTCAGCAGCGGGACCTTGTAGGATTTTAATCCATGACGGCGTAATGTGTTTCCGATGGTTTTCTTCGAGACTGCGGTTCCAGCTCTCTTCAGGTCATTGACCAGGTGCTGCCGTGTAGTTCTAGGCTGAACCCTCACCTTCCTCATGATCAGTAATGCCCCACGAGGTGAGATCTTGCATGGAGCCCCAGAACGAGGCAGATTGAAAGTCAACTTGAACTTCTTCCATTTTCTAATAATCGCTCCAACAGTTGTTACCTTCTCACCAAGCTGCTTGCTTATTTTCCTGTAGCCCATCCCGGCCTTGTGCAGGTCTATTATTTTATCCCTGATGTCCTTACACAGCTCTTTGGTCTTGGCCATTGTGGAGAGGTTGGAGTTTGTTTGTTTGAGCATGTGAACAGGTGTCTTTTATACAGGTAACAAGTTCAAACAGGTGCAGTTACTTCCGGTACTGAGTGGAGAACAGGAGGGGTTCCTAAAAAAGAACTAAGAGCCGAAATATTTACTAGTTGGTAATGTATCAAATACTTATTTCATGCAGTTGAATACAAATTCATTATTTAAAAATTATACAATGTGATTTTCTGGATTTTTGTATTAGATTCCGTCCCTCACAGTTGAGGAGAACTTATGATACAAATTACAGACCTCTACATGGCTTGCAACTGAGAAAACCAGCAAAATCGGCAGTGTGGCTCGGGGAGCTGATTGGGATGCCTCCGGGGCGCCTCACTAGTGAGATGTTCCGTGCACGTCCCACAGGGAGGAGACCGCGGGGCCGACCCAAGACACACTGGGTAGACTGTCTCCCGGCTGGCCTGGAAACACCTTGGGATCCTCCAAGAAGAGCTGGCTAAAGTGGCTGGGGAGAGGGAAGTCTAGGCTTCCCTTCTACAGCTGCTCCCACGACCAGACCTCTGATAAGCGGGAGAAAATGGATGGATGGAATTGTGCCCCCATTCACTGATAACGCTCTGCTTCCAATCCTTTTACGTCAAGTGTATAGAACCAAGCATTCCTTGCTCGTCTAACCCAAACAAAATAGGAAAATTAGACATCTCTAAACAAAATGCCCTCTGTTGCTATGGTAAATCAACCAAGTGGGGGTGTTGGGAGCTCCAGGCAACGTGGGAAAAAGCTCAAACCCAACCACTGTTATTGAATTAAAGCATAAATTGATTCCAGATGTAAAATGCATGGTGTTTAGGCCATTCATTATCATAGAGAGACAGCTTTGTGAAGCATGCGTGAGTTAGAAATAGTTTCTAAGTCATGCTCGGGTGGCCATACGAGACGTGCAAATATGATTGATGGAAGAAGTCAACCGCGGCCACAATGTGGAAAGAAAGTTCGTCAAAAGTCAAAAGGCACAGAGCAGTAAATTTAAAACTCCTCACTGATAATCTCCCATTTTCCGCAAAGAGTCAAGAAAAATGGAAGCTTTTAAACTGCCTTGAGTACTGTACACCCTCCCTGCTGCATACATTACTTTGCCATCAAGGCTTTTAACATTTGGCAGAGACATCAGACGCGCCGCCTTGAAAGCGAGCCTGACATTGTCGAGAGCGCAGGCTTTTAAATCGTCGTTCCACCTCCGCATTCAATTTCTTCCGCCCGGCAACAGAAGCGCCACTGACGCGCCGAGCGCGACCGCCACTTCCTGTTGGCTACAAATCCGAAGGACCCAGATATTAATAGCTCTCTTCGTATTCCAAAATATGGCAGGTTTCCACATGTTTTTCCCCTATGATTTTGATATTTAACACTTTCAGGGACAGCGGCCATCTTTCAGCTCTTCATCTATTTAACTCATTCACTGCCAGCCCAAATCACAAAATAAAGGGGCGCTGGAAGTCACAACAGGGGGTGCTGAGGAATTTTTTTTAGTTTTTCCCCCCATCCAAAAACCGCCATTTCGGTACAGATTTGTCATGCTCGTGCGTTTACTCCATATAAGGCGTGCACTATGGCCGTACACGGACATTCTTGGTCGTCTACATACTACTACTACTAGGCTACTAGAAAGACAGCGTTCGTGTTCACCTTCAGTGTGTGTTTGACTTTTTGCATTGGAAATAAAAGCGACCATGTATTATAATTAGGGCTGTCAAATTTATCGCGCTAACAGGCGGTAATTAATTTTTTAAATCACGTTAAAATTAGGGCTGTCAAAATTATCGCGTTAACGGGCGGTAATCAATTTTTTAAATTAATCACGTTAAAACATTTAACGCAAATAACGCATATGCCCCGCTCAAACAGATTAAAATGACAGCACAGTGTCATGTCCACTTGTTTATTGTGTTTTTTGGTGTTTTCTTGCCCTCTGCTGGCGCACGAGTACGACTGGTTTTATGGATTTTAGCACCATGAGCATTGTGTAATTACTGACAACAATGGTGAGCTACTAGTTTATTTTTTGATTGAAAATTGTACAAATTTGAATAAAACGAAAACAAAGAGGTGTTTTAATATAAAATTTCTATAACTTGTACTAACATTTATCTTTTAAGAACTACAAGTCTTTCTATCTATGGATCGCTTTAAGAGAATGTTAATAATGTTAATGCCATCTTGTTGATTTATTGTTATAATAAACAAATACAGTACTTATGTAACGTATGTTGAACGTATGTATCCGTCTTGTGTCTTATCTTTCCATTCCAACAACAATTTACAGAAAAATATGGCATATTTTATAGATGGTTTGAATTGCGATTAATTACGATTAATTAATTTGTAAGCTGTAATTAACTCGATTAAAAAATTTAATCGTTTGACAGCCCTAATTTATTTTTAACACACAAAAAAAGAATCTACCAAAACTTTTTCCTCCCCAACACCAGGGGGTGCTGCAGCACCCTCAGCACCCCACTTCCTGCGCCACTGACAGAATGTGGTCTGGTAATTACTAGTAAAAAAAGGACATTGATATTGAAAACACCAACTGAGGCAATACACGTCCAATCCATTTAAACTTTGGGGGGGTGGACGCGATCGAGCCCTTCCCAGTTAAAATTGATTGGACATCTATTGCAGTCAATGCCAGCCAAAGATTCATAAGTCAAAAGAATAAAATTCCCAGAGCAAAATACACATTTATGTCTATTATTCATTTTAGCAATTTATCACAATTCGTTTTTTTGTTGTTGTTGTTTTTTAAGTTTTAATTCTTAAATTTAGTTTTTTTTTTCCTCATGGCTTTCATTTTTCATTTATTAGTATTCAATTAGTTTTTCCAAAAATGAATACTTGAATTCATTCGTTCCTTTTAGCCCATTACAAAATATAATCTACTACTACTACAATTGGACAGCTAAATATTGTCCCATGGGACGCTATTGCCCCCGAAGCCTTACGTTTGAGACCCCTGTCCTATATGGATGTAAGAAAAACATTTAAAATCAAATCATAATTCATGCACGAACGGATTAAAGAACGCCATTAATCACATCTAATCACTGTGGCGCCTAGTATTCGTTTGTGTGTTAATTAAACAAAGTGTTGCAATACGGACAAAAGCAGGACAATGCTGCCATCAGCCCGCACATAAACACAAAAAATGAGATGGCACTTAAACTGTCACCACACAATGTGGCGCCGAGAAGGATGAGGGTCCGCCCCTGTCCTTTAATGTCCTCCTTCAGTATTCGGATGACATTAAAGTGTTTAGCTAAACATAACTCAGCTGAAGACAACTACGCTACTTCAATGCTAACACACAATGCAAAACCCAAAGATACCCTAATGAACTAGCTTAAATGTGAGGGGGACAGATTGTGGGAGGCAGAGTATAAGTCAGGGAAAAATAACAATTGTAAAAAGGGGTGGGGGAAACATGTCATATGCATCTTTTACCAATGCTAAATGTGAATAAATACATTGAAAACTCCAAATAGTTTTGTTTTTATGTAAATAAGCTCTATCTCTCGTTCGCCGATTTTCGATTATCACCGGTCGGTGTGAGGGGGGGCTATTAACCGCGAAAAACGTGGGCTCACTTCATCTTATTTTTATATAAAAAGGCTGGCGAGTGCTACCTGACTTTAACTGCTACCTCAGACAATCCCTACATGTGTTGTCTGTTTGTACACGTGAATTAAAGAATGTTACAACAATAAAAATTCAAAAGTTTGAGTTTTTTGTTGTTGTTGTTTTCCCCCATTTATTTTGCACCATAGACTTCATAATGATATTAACAGGGCAGATTAATAGGGGGCCTACATTGTTTGCTTGCCCGTCAAACCTGACCGAGTAGAATCAGAGACAAAGAGCTTTTTTCATTGAAAATTATTGTGAATAAATGCTTACTCCAGAATCGATTTTTGGTTAAAAGAAAGAAAAACCCATGCAGTTAGCATTTATTTTACGTAAATATGTCAAAGTAGGATGCTAGTCTTTTAGTCAATGTGGCGGCCGCCATACGTAAACAAAGCTTTTTTTGTTGAAAACTCTTGTGAATAAATGCTAAAATCCCTGAATTCTTTATAGATATGGATGGAATAGTCTCGATTCTTGGTTAAAAGCAAAAAAAAAAAAAAAAACGTGCAGTTAGCATTTATTTTACGTAAATATGTCAAAGTAGGATGCTAGTCTTTTAGTCAATGTGGCGGCCGCCATACGTAAACAGAGCTTTTTTCGTTGGAAACTCTTGTGAATAAATGCTAAAATCCCTGAATTCTTTATAGATATGGACATAATACAGTCTCGATTCTTGGTTAAAAGCAAAAAACACGGGCAGTTAGCATTTATTTTACGTACATATGTCGAAGTATGATGCTAGTCTGTTAGTCAACGTGGCGGCCGCCTTGCTTAAACAGAGCTTTTCCGGTGAAAATTCTTGTGAATATATGCTTAAATCCCTGAATTCTTTATTGATATGGACGTAAAACAGTCTTGATTCTTGGTTAAAAACAACAAAAAATGTGCAGTTGACATTTATTTTACGTAAGTATGTCAAAGTACGATACTAGTCTGTTAGTAAACAGAGCTTTTTTCGTTGAAAATTCTTGTGAATAAATGCTTCAATCCCTGAATTCTTTAGATATGGATGTAAAACAGTCTCTATTCTTGGTTAAAAGCAAAAAAAAAAACCTGTGCAGTTAGCATTTATTTTACGTAAATATGTCGAAGTACAATGCTAGTCTGTTAGTGAATGTAGCTAGGGCCCGCCTTATGGAAACAGAGCTTTTCCGGTGAAAATTCTTGTGAATAAATGCTTAAATCCCCATATTCTTTATAGTTATGGACGTAATACAGTCTCTATTCTTGGTTAAAAGCAAATTAAGAAAAAAAAAAAGAAAAAAAAACACTGGCAGTTAGCATTTATTTTACGTAAATAAGTCAAAGTACAAAGCTAGTCGCTTAGTGAATGTAGCTAGCGGCCTCCTTATGTAAACAGAGCTTTTTTCGTTGAAAATTCTTGTGAATAAATGCTAAAATCCCTGAATTCTTTATAGATATGGACATAATACAGTCTCGATTCTTGGTTAAAAGAAAAAAAAACAAAAAAACACGGGAAGTTAGCATTTACTTTACGTACATATGTCGAAGTAATGTGCTAGTCTGTTAGCCAACGTGGCGGCCGCCTTGCTTAAACAGAGCTTTTCCGGTGAAAATTCTTGTGAATATATGCTTAAATCCCTGAATTCTTTATTGATATGGACGTAAAACAGTCTCGATTCTTGGTTAAAAACAACAACAAAAAAATGTGCAGTTGACATTTATTTTACGTAAATATATCAAAGTACGATACTAGTCTGTTAGTAAACACAGCTTTTTTTCGTTGAAAATTCTTGTGAATAAATACTTCAATCCCTGAATTCTTTAGATTTCGATGTAAAACAGTCTCTATTCTTGGTTAAAAGCATAAAAACCTGTGCAGTTAGCATTTATTTTACGTAAATATGTCGAAGTACAATGCTAGTCTGTTAGTGAATGTAGCTAGGGGCCGCCTCATGGAAACAGAGCTTTTCCGGTGAAAATTCTTGTGAATACATGCTTAAATACCCGTATTCTTTATAGTTATGGACGTAATACAGTCTCTATTCTTGGTTAAAAGCAAATTAAGAAAAAAAAAAAAAAAAACACTGGCAGTTAGCATTTATTTTACGTAAATATGTCAAAGTACAAAGCTAGTCTGTTAGTGAATGTAGCTAGCGGCCTCCTTATGCAAACAGCTTTTTTCGTTGAACATTCTTGTGAATAAATGCTAAAATCCCTGAATTCTTTATAGATATGGACATAATACAGTCTCGATTCTTGGTTAAAAGCAAAAAAACAAAACAAAAACAAAAAAACACGGGCTGTTAACATTTATTTTACGTACATATGTCGAAGTATGATGCTAGTCTGTTAGTCAACGTGGCGGCCGCCTTGCTTAAACAATATATGCATATATGAATATATGCTTAAATCCCTGAATTCTTTTTTGATATGGACGTAAAACAGTCTCGATTCTTGGTTAAAAGCAACAACAAAAAAATGTGCAGTTGACATTTATTTTACGTAAATATGTCAAAGTACGATACTAGTCTGTTAGTAAACAGAGCTTTTTTCGTTGAAAATTCTTGTGAATAAATGCTTCAATCCCTGAATTCTTTAGATATGGATGTAAAATAGTCTCTATTCGTGGTTAAAAGCAAAAAAACCTGTGCAGTTAGCATTTATTTTACGTAAATATGTCGAAGTACAATGCTAGTCTGTTAGCGAATGTAGCTAGGGGCTGCCTTATGGAAACAGAGCTTTTCCGGTGAAAATTCTTGTGAATATATGCTTAAATCCCTGAATTCTTTTTTGATATGGACGTAAAACAGTCTTGATTCTTGGTTAAAAGCAACAACAACAAAATGTGCAGTTGACATTTATTTTACGTAAATATGTCAAAGTACGATACTAGTCTGTTAGTAAACAGAGCTTTTTTCGTTGAAAATTCTTGTGAATAATAGATATGGACGTAAAACAGTCTCAATTCTTTGTTAAAAGCAGAAAATGTGCAATTAGCATTTATTATACCTAAATATGTTGAATGATGCTAGTCCGTAACAGTTAATTTTTCCCATTGATTTTTTTTCACGTTTCAAAATGCATGCATGGTACGAAAAATATAAGAATTACCTTGAATCCTTGAACAAATCACTCATGAGACAATCCTTCATGTTTGTATGTGGTACAGCTTTCGTACTTTTTCAACCTCAATCCGGCATTTGACCGCTGCATGTGTTGACTAACTGCCACCGACTGCGAATAACTGAAGCGGACTGTAGGACAACCCCTGTATTGACGGATGTGACCCGTCAATACAATTATCAAGTCTACGTTTGCACTTTAATAACAGTTCCATTCTAGTTTTAGCCAATAGAACAAACTTTTAAATGCCGCAATTAAAAAAAACTTTGTTTTTCTGTTGTACTGAACCCGTACCGAACAGTGACTGGTGTGTACCGTTACACCCCTACTACAGAACTAATTAACCTCGTAAATCAGGGCACTCCTTTTTGTGGGAAAGACTAAGTCGACAACAACCGCCCTACATCTGTAACAGAGTGAGCAAAGGGTCAGGAGTGCGAATTTCAGTACTCGACACGCACTTCCACCCTGTTAGCTTCTCCGACTGTGGGATGCGGCGTGGTGTGGGTTCTGCCTTGAAAGGCAAAGGCAGATAAAAGCAAGGCCTTGCGGCAATCTTATTGGGTCTACGCATGAAAGCCTTTTCTTCTACTGGAAACAAAGAAGTGCAAAATGCATATGTTTGTGCAAGCTTTAGATATTGAAGGCTCGAGAAGTGAGAAGAAATGCGTACACATTCCCATCAGGTTTATTGCTACTTTTACCTGTTCTTGAGCTTAAATCCGCTCCATTGACACCTAAAAGGATAAAAAGGCAAACATGATCAAACAGCAAGGCCCATTTGGCTGACGTCGTGCGTGTACAAGACATTCAGAGGGGAGTAGTGTCGCGTTACCCCGAATGACACTCCCAACAGGCTGCCAAGTGTGAAAATGGGGTCACACGCTTAACAACTGTCACTCGGCCAAATTTTAGTCTCGTCGCGTGATGGGTTTTGGAGAGATATTTCTTCATTTTACTTGATATATTTATTTCTATATGGCAGAGCCTTCTCTGTTGCTGTTCCTTCCCTTTGGAACTCACTACCTAAACCCATCCACACCTGATCAGACCTTCCTACATTCAAAAAATTGTTAAAAACTCACCTTTTTGAGCTGGCTTTTAAATTATATTTCTTTTCTCAATTGTCTTGTTCTGCTCATTTTGTTTCAACTGTAAAGCATCTTTTGAGCATTAGTAAAAGCGCTCTAGAAATCAATTTTTTATATTGTTTTGTCTTCTTTATGTCTTTATTTGGATAAGAGTGTAGTAATCAGCTTCTCTGAAGCACGGTCAAAGCAGAGAACATAACAGCTGTTGGTAAAAGTCGATTTTCTTATGAGCCACTTTGGCTAGGTTCAGACCACAGGTCTTAATGCATGAGTCTGATTTTTTTTCGTGTTTTTCCCGACTCCACTGAGGCATTAACTTGACGGTCTGAACGGGACAAATCGCTTAGAAGTGGACTATTTCAAATCCCATGTGGCTTAGATCCGATCCGGGCCACATTTTTCCAGAATGTTGCGGCGGTCTGAACTGTCAAGTCTCCCAAATCTGAATTCATGCAGCAATTATGTCAATTAAGGCAGGGGTGAGAGTAGTTAGAATTTCTTGCCGGAACTCCCCGATGTGAAGGTCACGAAGGAGCCATAAATTTTATTAATTATTTACTTTCTTTCAATTTTGGGGGGGAGGGGTGGGGGTGGGGGTTCAAATCTCCTAAAGTACTGAAATGCAAAGAAAACGTTTAGCAGTTTTTTCTATAACACATACAACTGATTTTCATTCAAAATTGTATTTTTTTCAATGATTTGCAAAATAAAAATTGACAAAAACAGCAATAACCCCAACCTCCATCTCCTAATTTTTATTTTCCCTCATCTTCTCACATACTAAATGCCAAATCTCAATTTAAACTACTTAAGAACATTGGATGTATCATAAAATTGAAGTTAATGTAAACATTCATTCATTTTCCATGCCGCTTTTCCTCACGAGGGTCGCGGAGGTGCTGGAGCCTATCCCAGCTAACTACGGGGACACCCTGAACTGGTTGCCAGCCAATCGCAGGGCACAAGGAGACATACAACCATTCACGCACACCTACGGACAATTTAGAGTGCTTAATCAGCCTACCATGCATGTTTTTGGGATGTGGGAGGAAACCGGAGTTCCCGGAGGAAACCCAGCCCGGGATTGAACCCTTGATCTCAGAACTGTGAGGCGGACGTGCTAACCACTCAGCCACCGTGCCGCCTTAATGTAAACATTTATTTATTTATTTATTTTATTATTTTTTTTATAATAAAGATGTAAGTAACATACATTCAGAAAAATAAGTACAAATGACATATTATGCAGAGTGAAATGGACTATATTTTGAAGATCGTGCAAAGATTGACTTTTTTTAAATCATAAGGAAATTAATCTTAGATAAATGAACAAATATAAGTCCAAAGTGCACATTGACAGCTAAGATGTTCTGAACCTCCTCATCAGAGCATACAAAACTAAATGATAATTAAGCCTCCTCAACTCTTTCGTTGCTCTAATAGATTTGATCCATTTTATGTTGCATTGCCCTTTTTTGTCGCATCAATTCAACAACCTTTTTTTTTTTTTTTTTAGCTGTTCCAGAAAAAATGCACATTTGAACTAATCACAGCTAACTATCTCTGCTGATCACATGTCAGTTTGTCAGCCAATTGAACGGATAAATGATGAGTCCAGGCGTTTTGCTTTTGCTGCATGCATTCCCACATTCATGTGACTCATCATCGTCAGACTCTGATAACTGCAGCAGCTGGGGAAACCTTTTTTTACATAGCGTTATCACAGTTGCCGTCATATTTTCGGAATCAAAGCACCGTGTACCGGAACAGCATTCTGGCCCTGAATCTTATACCGGAACTTCGTTCCTGACCGTTCCGCCTCACTTTCACCCCTGGACAAAGGTCATATACAAAGAAAAGACCCACCAATTTTATCACTGCCCCCACTCAAAGCTCAACTGCTGACTGACACCTACAGCTCTGTTAATTATTTTTTTAAAAGATTTAAAACTTTAAAGAAATAAAGTGGGCCATTCATCATGATCTCTCCAAGAGATATCAGTGGTTGTGGTGTGTTTCCTCTATACGTGCAGGTACATAATTTGCAGTAGATGTATATTTTACAGCAATGTTGCACAAAAAAGGTGTCACTGTTTAATAAATGACTTGAACAGTATTTTTTTTTTCTATTTTGAAATATCCCCCCCGTTTCAACAGTTGTATCGTAGAATATCATGTATCAAATTTTGGACCAATATATCGATAATCGCTGTATCGTGATATAGCAAGATAATCGTTATCATGAGCCGGGTATCGCGAATCGTATCGTATCTTCAGGTCCCCCGAGGTTCCCACTCCTAGTTATTTGTGTCCCCTTTTTGGAAATCGAAATATGAACACCCTGGAATGACGCACAGCCAGCATGAGTAGTAGGGGTGTAACGGTACACAAAAATCTCAGTTTGGTACGTACCTCGGTTCGGTTCATTTTCGGGACAATAAGAAAACAAAATTCAAAATATAAATGTGCTAGTTGTTTATTACACACTTTTGTGCTTTCAACAATAGGAACAGTAGCCTATACAAAGCTAGAATTCTGCTCAAAAAGTAGCGGGTATTTAAAGATAATCCAACAACAATTTGCCTTTCAGACCCCGTGTATTGGTCAGCTTTCTTTCTGAAAGAAAGAGGAAAAAAGAAGTCTTGTGCTAAAGAGAAAAGCAATCCCTATGACAAAGATTTTAACATGTATTTTACAAATCAAATGCCTCGATGAAATTTTTTTTCTTCTGAATGGTTTTCAAAAGGTTTATTGGTGGATTTTCTCAAGTTAAATAAAGCACCACACAGAAATTAATAAATTTAATTGTGTAAGCAGGATCTGTGTATTATTCTTATTATTTAATTACAGGTGTTTTAGCTCATTTCAATTCATATTATTTAAATGGGCTATTATTTATTTTTATTATGTGTTTGTATTTTACAAATGTGATGTAGTATCCACTTATATTGTATATTTTATGTTGTATACCTTTAGCTCCTATGAATATTAGTTCCTACTTGTTTTGTTGTGGTAGAAGGGTTTTGTATTGAACACGGGGCCGTGTTGGTTATTATTATAGCAGAGAAGACAACTGTAAATCAACAAAGACAAGTCAACTGTGCCCCGATCTACCACTCAAGAGATCTGATGGACTCAAAAAGTGGGTTACGAAGTTTAGTTTGAAAATCGACTGGATCCACCGTATTTTTACACGAGTGACTTCCGGTCTGCCCGGTCTGCTAGGTAGAAGTATTGACGCAGGAGGGCCACGTCTTGCGTCAAATAAATAAACTCTGCCGTTCTTTTCGCATGCATTGCGTTGAGCCGCTTCTGGGACGCGTCTAACACGCGGCCGCACTGCGACTGGTGTGCATTGGCTGATTGTCTTTAACGGCCACGTTTCACTGCGTTCTCGCGGCGGCCACGGTGTCGCGCCGTTGACGTTTCTAATTTACTGTCCTACCGTGTTGGTCCTCATTATAGTAGAGAAGACGGAGTAAATATAATCAACACAAAGAAACTGTAACCCAATCGACTTAGAGCCTCGAAAAGTAAGGGTTACATTACGTCAAACTCGTTCGGTACGACTCCGTTCCGAACCGAGCACCAAGTACCGGAACAGTTCAATACGAATACATGTACCGTTACACCCTTAAGGAGTAGTCATTTGTTTTTATGCTTCTGCGCATGAGGGTCAGTTTGCTCAGCGCGTGTCGGACTGCGAATTGGTGTGCATGTGTAATACTTGAACGGGCTGAATGGATAAAGGCTTGTCTGAACGGGCACGCCAAAAAACAGACCAAAAAAAAAATAATAATAATTCGGAATTGTGCATTAAGACCTGCAGTAGGAACCTAGCATTTATGGGTTAACATGGGCCCATGCCTGACTGCATATGAATAACAAAAGATGTATGCATTGGAAGGTCGAAGCAGATTGTCGCGCAGGCACCTGATCGAGGACATTTGTCCAGGCTGGCCGGCTTTAATTGTTCTTTTCGGAATAAATGTATTAATCTTAGGTGATGATTGCCTTCTTATTGTTCCTGAATTGTGTGTCATCATCTGAAAAAAATGTGAAAACTGGGAGGAAAAAAAAAACAAAAAAACAACATGTTTCTTCTTCAGTTCCCTTTTTTTTTTTTTTTTTTTCTCTTCAAATCAATGGCTACATTTACCGTATTGGCCCGAATATAAGACGACGCTGATTATAAGACGACCCCCTCTTTTTCAAGACTCAAGTTTGAAAAAAGACTTTTTGAACACCAAATTATTTTTATACAGAAAATAATTACAGTACATCAGAAACAAATGATTATGACAATATATTTGAGAGAAAAAAGCATGTTATTTTGCCTCATTCAAATCTTAATATCTGAACATTTAAATATGTAAACTTAAGTGGAAATACATTTGTAAATGAATGACTTCTGGTTTTTGAAATATAAATAAACAAATCTATTGTGATAAAACAGCAAAATTGCAATAACTGCATTAACCATCAAAGTGAAGTCTCAATGTAATTGTAGTCTTGAAACAAATCTGAAGAAGGAAAAACACTGCAATAAAGTAATGCCAACTGGTTAAATTTGAGATGTCATGACAGAAAATCGCTTCAATGATATCTGGCGCTATCTAGCGTCGTGAATGGGTATAATGTCAAGACCGCTGAGATCATGACAGAACATCACTTTATTGATATCTGGCGCCATCTCGCGTCGTGAATGGGTATAACATCTAGACCGCGAATAGAAGACGACCCCGCTTTTTCAATCTGATTTCAATGCAAAAAACACCGTCTTATATTCGGGCCAATACGGTACTTCGACAAAATTTCTTTAATCCCATTAGTTTTCAGATTAAAATTAAGACCGGATGCACCCTTTTCATGGACACTAAAAATTAGAGGTGCACGATAATTATCGGTCCGATAATAGGAATTATGACGTCATCTCAATAAATCCGATAACATAATATATTATCGGCCCTATCAATAATATTTATGGCACGTTGTCGGAATGGGATTTGTGCGTTTGTTTCCACTCCTGTTTTTCCAGTATGCAAAGTTTTGTTACTGTCTTTGTTTTGTTCATTATAATAATGATCATGTCATCATGAAAGTTCTGGTTCGGTCAAAGGCAAATCTAAGCTGAATCAACCACTAGTATTTTTTACCTACAGGTGTTCAAAAACTGAATATACATCGAAAAATTATATATATATTATCTGTTATCGTATCGGCATCAGCTTTGAGGAGCAGGAAGTTATCGTTATCGATATCGGTTTTTAAAAAATGGATATCGTGCACCCCTACTAAAAATATTGATCCGATTAGGACTTGCGTGTTCATGTATCAGTTCCCGTAACAAATATTTTGACGTGCGCATATTAATACTGCCTTCGTGTGGTGTCGTAATTATGGTAAGCAACCAAGCTTTTCAAAAAGATGAATTGTTGGTTTATTGTTTTTGTTTTTTGTTTTTTTACTCCAGCATAATTTTTACTCCAGCATAATAACGTAGTGTAGACATTTATAAAACTCGTTATTTTAACCAAGTGTTTGCTAAAATGTTCAGTTACGATCAAGAACTTACAATTGGCATTTTGATGCATTTGCTTTTTGTAGTAGATGAATTAAAAGTTTTGCCTAAGGTTATCACAACGTCAGAATCTCATACCGGCACATGCCTAGTATGAACGCTTTTTAAGACATTACAGGACTACTAATAGCTACTTTTGTCCCTTTGAAGCCCTCAGAGCTACGGTTGTCAGAAGTAACATGATAAAATCAGGGAATTAAAATCACACAAACTCACTGGTCTGACAGTGGACGCCCTCAAATCCCGGCTGACATTTGCAGATGTACTCGGTGAAGACGTCGCCGCGTCGGGAGTGCCCTGTCGCGGTGCATATGCCGTCGTTCTTGCAAGGGTTGGGCTTGCAAGGACCTGAAGAGAGGTACAATTGTACTAAATATTATAAACGTGGCAGGATAAAACTGAAAAATTTGGTACAGTTCTTGTGGTTCACCTGTCTCAGTTTCGTTGCATGTTTCTCCGGTGAATCCGTCAGGGCAGATGCAAAAGAATGGCGTTCCGGCTTTGGTGACGCAGGTTCCACCATTTGAGCAAACGTTCACCTTGCAGAGATCACCTGCAGTGACATAAGAGGTATCAGTTCGAGCCCTTTAAAACATTGAATGCAAATTGGTGTCAGAAAATTGAACAAAACAAAACTGAAACTGATTCAGACAGATTTGTGGAAAACCCTTTTGCGTATGTGGGGGAAAATCTTTAAGTAAAGATCATGAAAAAGTGGAGCAAAAACTAAAGAGTGTAATTCTATTTCTGAGCACAATTTCTTTCACAGGAAGCAACCAGCAGAGGGTGCAATTAGTTAAGGCATACTGGTGGGGGGAGGGGAAAAATATTAACTCGATGTTGCAATCAATGTTCCCTCTAATTTTTCATATCTCTAAGCTAGACATGTGCCGGTTACCGGTTTCACGGTTTACCGTGGTGTGAAAACGCCGCGGTTTCAAAACCACTAAAATTTTCCGTCATACCTTAGTACGGTATTCGCTATTTTTCATGTGCCAAAATGCAGCCGAAGTGGCTTGGTGCGGCAGCGCTCACCCCTTCCCGTTTGTTGCCGTGAGTGTCAGTAACGCTATTCTGCTAAATAGCCAGCAAACCCAAAAACAAATCCTCCAAACACAAGGCGTACTTTTCTTCAATTTATTGAGCTCTCAAATCGTGGTGAAATATACAAATGAATACATTTAAAACGTTGTACAACTGTATTTTTCCATGTGTGATTAAGTTCAACAGGATAGCAGTAGCACCATGAAAAAGTTCGCTAAAAACAAAACACACATTTTCCTTTCAAATTCAATATACAAACTAACTAAAACTTACAAAGACGAATGTTAGCCTAGGCTAAGCTGGGAGAGCCGCTTCGTCGAGGTTTTATGTCTCACAGCCGCTGAGTGAGAGACAAGCTTGAATGAAGGGGGGGAAAGAAAAAGAATCACGTCAAAGATCGCTAATTGAGAAAGGAGGTCTCACTCCTCACTTTTTTTTTTTTTTAGATGAAACCTTTCCTCAACAATATTTACATTTTAACTAATTCATAAAACTAACTTATACATTTTTAACTAACTTATTAACTTATGAATTCTTTGTTCTTTTTAACACAAAGGCATGGCATCATGTAGACTAGAGTTGACACAGTGGCTGAAAATGGCGAAACTTCACTTGAGCTTCCCCCCTCAAAAAAAGTCATACAGTATATAATTTTAATTTTATTTAGACGTCTTTTTACTTTTTATAGCAATTATTTTGTTCTTACTCTAATATTGAGCAACTTGAGCTGTGGCTGTGGGTATAGTCTAGGTTCTATTTATTTTAATTTTATATAAAATATTTGTTATTTTTTGTTAATTTATTTATTTTGACATTATATTCATGTTCCAATTTGCAAATATGTTTTGAAAAAAAATCCTCTTCAATGGAATTTTTTTTTTTTTTTTTTTTTTAAACCCATACATCTCAAAATTTTGGAGCTATAATTGCAATACCGTGATACCGTGAAACCGCGGTATTTTTGCTCACGGTTATCGTACCGTGAAAATCTCATACCGGCACATGCCTACTCTAAGCAGATACACAAGCTCCCTGAGCACACTGAGGACCACTGTGAGCAACATCAGATGTGTACCCTGTGGCCACACACCAATATCACACCTGTTCAAAACCTTGGATCATAGCAAGTTACATGGCTTATTAAAAGAATCAAATTACAGCAGCAATTTTCATTAGTTTACTTTCAATATAATTGAACTGGCCCACTTAAGATGAAAAAGACAATATAATTGATGTACTGTGTTGTCGCGATCAGTACTTATTCTCTCCTGCCCTGTTTGTGGGAGCAGTAATCCCGGGCACAGGTGTTAAGTGGGCAGCCGGTGAGGCATTAACAATAGAAGAATAGATAAAGAAATGAATGAATAAATGAATGAAGAAAAATGCGAACACAGGAAAAACATCAAGTTGCTACAGATGTTTCAGTTTCAGAAAGCAGTGCACTGCCATGCTTTGCATAAACATTTTATTAATGTTTATGCACTTTAACTTGTCCAGCTGTTCAGTGATTACATGACGCGACCACGACCAGATATATCGGTTTAATATCGATTTCGGATTAGGACAAAATCGTGATATCGGTTAAAAGACTCAAACTCAACAGATAGTGACCTGTAAATGCCTCAAAAATTGAAAAGAATGCTCTTGTTTCGGACGAACGAACGCTCATTCGCCTCTCCCACTCTAAATTGATTGGGCATCTAGCGCAGTCAATGGCAGCCATTGAGTTAAGACAGACAATTCTAGTAGAACATTTTGGTGCGTCTACTATTGATACTCTATATTAACTCATTTGCTCCCAAAAACGTATAAATACATTCTATTTTTAATTGTTTCAGTGTCCCAAAAACGTATTTATACGTCTTTTACGGTTTTTTTTCCACAAGAGACATCTCTAGGTTCTGATGCAACTTCGCTCCAAAGCACAATGCTAAAAATCCCTTTTAAAGCAATAAAACCTGCCACTGGAGGGCAGTAGCGCATTTGGTAAGACCCGCAATCAGATTCAACGGAACGAATGGCTGGGCCGCACGGCGGAAGATGACCAAATGGACGACCAGGACGCCAGGCGCGGGAAGTCCTAGCAGGACAATCGGGAGGACATCCGGGACGCCAGGCGACGAACGACCAAGTGCGACGACCAGGAGAATGTCCAGGATGCCAGGCGGCGGACGACCGAGCAGAACAACCGGGAGGACGCCAGGGATGCCAGGCGCTGGACGACCGAGCAGAACGACTGGGACCACCAGTGCAGCGGACGATGCCGTTGAGTCCGTGCTGCTCGCAGAGCAGAGCCCGCGCAGCCGTGCTCGGCCGCTTGCGTCCCCCGAATCCTCCAGTGTCCTGCACGGAAACGCGCTGGGCCAAACCAGTTCCCCCCCAGGAACACAACATGCCCCACACAAATTCCCTAGGCGAACTCCACCACGAGGCAGTGGTCACCACAAACGAAAGACTAAAAAAAAAAAAATCAAGCTTGATGAGACACTACGGACGGTGACGAGGGAAAAGCCCACCCTGTCCACCAAGACAGCCAAGACAGCCACGGTTGCACAACAGCGCCATCTCCCAGCCCAACAGTCCAGCCATGGGCAAATAAATTGTTACTTTGCTATCAAAAGCTCTATTTGTCTTGTTGTTTATGTTATTTTTAGAAGTAAAACAGTATTCAGATGTTTGGGTTGTCACAAAAGCAAAAAATAGCTGTGTTAAAGTCAAAGTTATGTTTGAAAATTTATGCTTTTACAAAAAGCTCAATTTGTCTGTTTTTGCATCAGATATTAGAAAATAATGCTGATTTCTAAAGAATGGAAAAAGATATGAACTAACTTTTTTTTTCCTGCTGAGAGTCTAATCTAGCAATAGAACAGAATTTTCTGTTGGCCTTGCAAAATCAGTCAAAATCCAGTAAAACTGCCGGGAGCGAAGGGGGTTGCACCGGTGAAAATGGCTGGGAGTGAATGAGGTAAGAGTTTTAACTCAACTTTTAAGAGCCAGGTGATTGGACCTCCATCATTGTTAATGGCACTAAAAGTGCTACATTCCCTCAACTTTTGAAGCAGTTGCTGCTGACCCTTCCATTCCTGAAGGAAAGAATGGATCCTTCCTTCACTACAATTTGGAGAAGAAGCAAACTGCTCCAAGTCAGATGCCATATCCTGAACAGCTGAGTAAGCTCAAACAGTGTAAACATAATACAGAGACAGGATGCTTCCAGGCTGCACAAACGGACAATGTGGAAGTTTTCCACTCTTGTGGTGAAAGAGGCAGCCTGCCAGCCAGGATAAAAAAAAAAAAAAAAAAACACCTAAACATTCGAAATTAATAACATAAGCCACGCTATTCTAAATAATATCTTTTCCCCATAGGAAATAACGCGAAGGGAATTAATTCATTTAGGGTCAGCATTATATAAGTTTATTAGGGATGGGACGACACACCTAAACTCACATTCTAGGGTCACAATATAATACAATATCAAAAAATGTTTTAAGAAAAAACTATGTAATTAAAACTTATTTTTGTTTCAGTTACACATTCAAACGCAGTACTACAAACTAAACTATAAAGCGGCCGCAAAAAAACACAATGGCAATCACCTGTCATCTCGCATTTTGTCGATTTTGGGTTTTTCCGATTTCGGGCTGTGAAAGTTATCTAAAACAAGTGAAATAGTTTCCACATATAAATAAATAAAATAAAGTTTATAAAGCTTAACACTAGGGTTGTTCCGATCAAGTTTTTTTTTGCTCCCGATCCGATTCCGATCGTTTTAGTTTGAGTATCTGCCGATCCCAATATTTCCCAATCCGATTGCTTTTTTTTTTGCTCCCGATTCAATTCCAATCATTCCCGATAATTTTTCCCAATCATATACATTTTGGCAATACATTAAGAAAAAATTAATAAAACTCGGACGAATATATACATTCAACATACAGTACATAAGTACTGTATTTGTTTATCATGACAATAAATCCTCAAGATGGCATTTACGTTACTAACATTCTTTCTGTGAGAGGGATCCACGGATAGGAAGACTTGTAATTCTTAAAGGATAAATGTGACTTTGTATATTGTGACTAAATATTGCCATCTAGTGTATCTGTTGAGCTTTCAGTAAATGATACTGTAGCCATTTAACTGTTCTGCCCAAATGCATGATGGGATGTGCAACCATGACCGTGCGTAGTGGTACCAATTGATACATCTTCTCTGCGTTGGGAAATACTACCTTTCTTCCCCACAATATTTCTAATTGTTAAGAGGGGGATTGTAAGGCTTTAGCCAATTAAAAAAGGCTTCAAGGCTGCCAAAATTCTCTCTACTCATTTTACGTTGCCTTTTAGCTCTATGTATACGTAAAACGGTGCCATTATAGATTGAACGCGACAATGCTTGAGTGGGTAGTGCAGCGCATGCGTTTAATTGCGTTAAATATTTTAATGTTATTACCGCCGTTAACGCGATAAATTTGATAGCGCTACTTTAAGCCAAAACTAAAGACTCTGGATGAGTGTAAGACATTTTGTCTGTAACGTGAAATACAATTAGAAAACGATTTAATTAAAAAATGTATATACAGTGGGGAAAACAAAACAAGTATTTGATACACTGCCAATGGGAAAACCCATTGGCAGTGTATCAAATACTTGTTCTCCCACATATACACACACATATATATATATGTATTAAAAAAGGCATGCCTGATATTTTTTTGCCGATTCCGATACTATGAAAATGACGTGGTCGGCATCCCGATCGGTCGGGACATCTTTACTTAACATTGTGGCAAAACCATTATTATTATGGTGGTAATTTGATTGTCTAATGGCAGTCTTATGGCGCCGCTGTTAAAGTATTACCAAATACCATAACTAGCAACTAATCAAACAACAGGAACAGTAACTATAAATAATTTGCATATAACAATGAATTTTGATTGATATTTATATCTGGAGCACTGCAATACATGCTAGGGGGCATGTTGAACAACAACAGCGTTGACAGCAGGTGGCAGCAGAGGTTGTCTCCCCCAAGGGAGCAGTGATGGCCAAATGAAGCTTCTTGAAGTAATGAAGCTTCGAAGCCAATTGATTCAAATCTTCATGGTGGCATAGACTTCATAATGTTGTGACATGACACATTGAAATTCACTACATCACGCCTTCCCTAAGGGGGCCGTCCCACACTCTGCTTCATTTATTAGCAGTCGGTCACACGCAGCGATCTAACGCCGGATTTAGGGTAAAAAGTATGAAAGCTGAACTGCTTACAAACAGGAAGGACCGTCTCAGGAGTGATTTGTTCGAGGATTCAAAGTAATTATTATATTTTTCATGCCATGCACGCATTTTAATCAATGGGAGAAATTAGCATCTACAGCATTGGCATTATACTTCGCAATATATACGTACAATAACTGCTAACTGCCCAGTTTTTTGCTTTTAACCAAGAATCGAGACTATTTTACGTCCATATCGATAAAGAATTCAGGGATTTTAGCATTTATTCACAAGAATTTAATAGAAAAGCTCTCTGTTTACGTGGCAGCCGCTAATTTGCTTACCGACTAGCATCATAGTTAGCAATATTTACGTAAAATAAATGCTAACTGCAGTTTTTTTGCTTTTAACCAAGAATCGAGACTTTTTTACATCCATATCTATAAAGAATTCAGGGATTTAGGCATTTATTCACAAGAATTTAACGGAAAAAGCTCTTTGTTTACATATGGCGGCCACGTATTTGCTTACCGACTAGCATCATAGTTCGTAATATTTACGTAAAATTTGCTTTTGACCAAAAAGCGAGACTGTTTGACGTCCATATCTATAAAGAATACAGGAATTTAAGCATGATTCACAAGAATTTAACGGAAAAAGCTCTTTACATATGGCGGCCGTGTATTTGCCACGTATTTGCTTACCGACTAGCATCATTGTTCATAACATTTACGTAAAATTTGCTTCTGACCAAAAATCGAGACTGTTTTACGTCCATATCTATAAAGAATACAGGGATTTAAGCATTTATTCACAAGGATATTCAATGGAAAAAGTTCTTTGTAATATGGCTGCCGCTAATTTGCTTACCGTCTAGCAGCATCGTTCGCAATATTAACATAAAATAATTGTAAACTGCATTTTTTTTGCTTTTAACCAAGAATCGAGACCGTGTTACGTCCATATCCATAAAGAATACAGGGGTTTAAGCATATATTCACAAGAATTTTCAACGGAAAACGCTCTTTGTGTTTCCACTCTGTCAGCTTTGAATCGGCCCCGCGCCCCGTCAATACATTATGAAGTCTATGACGGTGGTTCATTTGGTCTTATGACAGTCGTATGATGCCACTGTCGAATAAAATGTTACCAAATACTATAAATAGCAATTAACCAAACAACTGGAACACTCACTGAATAAATAATTAGAACAGAACATGAATTTTGATGGTTATCTACATCTGGAGCCCTGCAATGCATGCTAGGAGGAATGTGTTACCTATGAACCCAGATAAATGAACAAATAAGCCGCATTAGACTATAAGATTCAAAATTAAAGAAAAAAGTAGCGGCTTATAGTACTAAAATTACAGTAGTTTTGTTCATTTTGCAATTAACATCCTGATACTGCTGCATATAAATATTCTCTTACTCTCATTTCCCAAAATCTAAAATTGAACTCCCAACTTTGAAACAAACCATTTCAGAGGTTCCAACATGTATATAGAGAAGTGCACACGCAGACATGCTTCATACATGTAGACAGTCAAGGCCAAGTTAACAATTACGATAATTGTTATTGAGGGTGGACCGCAACTGTAAAATTGATGGTTTGGAATCTGTACTGTCGCCAAAACATGCTAAAAAAGAGCCTTGGCCTTGTTTTCTCACAGATTCTGCCACCTCACCTCCAAGAAAACAGACCTGAAGAAGTATTTTTAAACACCCACAATTTTCATAGACATGTCATTCTCAGGCCAATTTCAAGACATTGTCACTCTGCATGAGCCGCTCGCTCCTCGTAAACTGCATAGCGAGATAATCTAATTACGTAGGCTCTAATTAGAAGCGCTAAACGCAGCCCACTATTTTAATCTTACGTGCAAAATAAAGTCTAGTCAACAACATGGCTCGATTTAATTGTAATCCATTTAGACACGCGAGAGCCAGACGAGGCTACCTTAGGGAACGAACTGTGCTTCAAACGAAATAGTTTGCGTCTAATGGCGCCGTAACCTTTGGCCGCTTCGTATCTGTAAGGAGTCTCGGGCGATTGGCCTTGCTGCCCATTTTATCTCGAGGAAGGAACAAAGCTCTCGCCCTCCCTTCCTTTAGAAATAACATTGCTGTATAACAAGAGGCAAAGTTGAAGAGTCTTAATAAAAACCATTGGACATTTGTGACGCATCAGTCAAGGCGGTTGCGGTTAACCCGCCGAAGCCTCCCGGAAAATGGCAGTTGTGATGCCAGCACTGGGATAAGCGTGTCAAAGTAAACAAGACAGATCAGATAGGAAAAGTATTTCTCATTCTATCATGTCCTTGAGCAGAGACATTTCAACGGTGAGCTTACGAGGCTGAACATGAAAAAAATGTTAGCATTAGTGCTGCAATGATTAATCGAATAACTCGAGTAATTTGATTAGAAAAAAATATTACAATTTTTTGTTGCTTTGAGTATTCGTTTAAAATGGTGTTGTAATGGTTTGTTTTGAAAGTGTTTGCATTTAGTTTACTTGATTTGGGTGGATACGCCGCCCTCTAGGGGCGACAGTGAATATAACTAGAGGCGTGGGAAATTTCCGATTCTTGTAATCAAATAATAAGAATAATACACAGATCCTGCTTACACAATTAAATTTATTAATTTCTGTGTGGCGCTTTAACTAAAGAAAATCCACCAATAAAGCTTTTGAAAACCGTTCATAAGAAAAAAAGAATGATTCATTGACGCATTTCATTTGTAAAATACATGTTAAAATCTTTGTCTTTGGGATTGCTCCTCTCTTTAGCACAGGTCTTTTTTTTTTCTTTCTTTCTTTCAGAAAGAAAGCTTACCAATACACGGGGTCTGAAAGGCAAATTGTTGTTGGACTATTATCTTTAAATACCCGCTACTTTTTGAGCAGAATTATAGCTTTGTATAGGCTAATGTTCCTATTGTTGAAAGCACAAAAGTGTGTAATAAACAACTAGCACATTTATATTTTGCATTTTGTTTTCATACTGTACTGAAAATGAACCAAACCGTGACCTCAAAACCGAGGTACGTACCGAACTGAGATTTTTGTGTACCGTTACACCCCTAAATTCCACATTTTCTGGAAACGAAGAGTCTTTAGAAATAAGACTTCTTTTACCAATATGCTTTGTTTTCACAGATTTCTGTAATATTTCGCATGTTCAAAGGGTTACCGCTTTACTTAGTCTTGGTTTGAAACGTTCTGCATCTGGAGTAACTTATGTACACCACCAAACAACGCACAACTTGACATGGAAATACATATTAGCGAAGTTGCTGATTAGCATAGCGCTAAATAGCAACATCTCAAAAACAACAATAAAGGCTAAACAGTATAAGAGGGTTCGTGTAATTTTATATATTTTTTTAAACTAAATACTAGACATCAATTAATGATTCTAAGCTATAAATGATAGACATTTCTAATAATAAAAATAATTACCTACCGTATTTTTCGGACTACAAGTCGCACCTGAGTATAAGTCGATCCAGCCATAAAATGCCCAACGAAGAGAAAAAAAACATATACAAGTCGCACCGGAGTATAAGTCGAATTTTTGGGGGAAATTTACTTGATAAAATCCAACACATAGAACAGACTTGTCATCTTGAAAGGCAATTTAATATAAAAATACAATAGAGAAAAACATGCTAAATAAATGTACAGTGTACAGTGCATGAACAACGAAATGTGAATATACTGTCCTACGCTACGGCTCGGTCCTGGCTATCCAGCGAACTCCCAAAAGACAATGCTGGACGTCCGTATAATTTGCTGAATCAATTTGGTCCTCGATAGCAAACAGGTTCGCAACAACGTAAATAAATGATAATTAGGTACTATTACAGTAATAAGTAACAGGTTAGCATGCGTTCGCTATCATTAGCACATCGTTCAAACAACCACACAACTGGCTCCAAGTGTCCGATCGCGGGTGGAAAACACACAACAACAACAGAAAAGATGATACACGCAGGCGTTACCTCTGTAGAGATAATTTAAAAGCATAAACAATGAAAGTAGGTTCACAGCCGTCTTTTCTCTCTTGCTAGCTCGCCCACTCACTCACTCAGAGCTACGTAGCTGTCCGTCTTCTTCTGGCGTGTGAGCACTCTTCTTCACGTAAACAAGTGCGAGTGCGCCCTCACGTGGGCGTGAAAGCGCCACAAACTAAATGCATCGATTTCAAGATAAAAAAGTCAATAATACAATTAAACATACACTGCCAAAGGCAGAACGCGAACGTGGCCATAGCTATAAAGAGTTATTCAGATAACTATAGCATAAGAACATGCTAAAAACTTTACAAAACCATCAGTGTCACTGCAAAACACCAAAATAACATGTGAAATTATATCACAATGTGTTAATAATTCCACACATAAGTCACTCCTTAGTATAAGTCGCACCCCCAGCCAAAATATGAAAAAAAAAAACGCGACTTATAGTCCGAAAAATACGGTACCTTCTTTTTATGGCTGGGTTGAAACGAAAGCAGTTGTGCGGCGTCTAAACGGGGGTCTCCAGGGTAAAACGGACAAATTAAAAATAGTTCAGGGGCTTAATGCGCCATGAAACTGCAATGGCAGCATATAGACATACTGTTCGATCATACACAACACTTTTTTTGGCTTAAAAATACAACAGTTTATTTTAACCTCCTACGACCTGGCGTCCACATGTGTGGACATCAC
Source organism: Corythoichthys intestinalis (assembly GCF_030265065.1). Taxonomy (NCBI): domain Eukaryota; kingdom Metazoa; phylum Chordata; class Actinopteri; order Syngnathiformes; family Syngnathidae; genus Corythoichthys; species Corythoichthys intestinalis. Next base: position 8,715,092 of record NC_080399.1, on the reverse strand, counting down.
ATTTTTGGTTGTCAAGACTACAATGTTAAATTTTGGACTACAAGGGCCTGGCGTCCACTTATGAGGACGTTAAACTACCACCTAGTGGTGGAAGAAGAGTGTAACAAAGCACATGTAAAATTCAAGATGGCCGACAACCCACCCAAACATTCAGCTGGCTCCTCCCAATCCAAAAGTCGACCAGGTAAAAAATTCAAAAAAATTTCATGGCTGATTCTTGCTCAGATATGTTTAGAAGTCTTCAATGTGTGTTGTGGAAGTCGAATTTTGCAAAAGTAAGAAAATTTGACGATTTACCATGCTGCTAACCTTAATGTACACATATGTGGACAGAGGGACTTAGTTTTGTTGGTTTTGTTAAACATGTCCACAAATGTGGACAAAGGGAGTTGGTTTAGAATTTGTATCTAGGGATGATTTTTTTAGTGGGTGTGAGGACCCCGTGCCACAGCCCTGTCAGCCTATCAGCGGACGCAAACGTTTGCACGAGAAATACGAGGGATATCGGTCAGATCATGGCATTGCCACATCACACACCCCCAGGAATCGCTCTCAGACACTGCAGGAAGAGGCTGATGTCTCAGGCAATGTCTTTTCATTTTTTTTGGTGCCTGTATTTTGATGTCTTGTGTACCATATCCTGCAATCAAGATGTACTGGTCTAAATCCTTGAGATTCCCTGCCATCACTGAAAAGTTCACACGTGACAGATTCTTCCGACTGAGGAGGTCACTCAAAGTGCTCATTGATGAGGATGTTTCAGAAGATCTGAAAGAGTGTGACAAGTGAGGCCTTTTCTCAACCGCATTCTGAAAGACTGCAAATCTCAGGCTCGGCCACAGTGAGTTTCCATTGATGAGCAGATGATTCCATTCACAGAGCTTGTCCATGTCGACAATATCTGTTGATGAAACCAAACCCAGTTGGCATCAAAAACTTTTTTTGTGAAACATCAAATGGTATAGTACTGGACTTTGAGATTTATCAAGGTGCAGATGGACTCCGTGAGCAACTTGAAGAACCAGGGAATCTGGGTTTGGAGCTTGGTGATCGATTGTCTGTCTCAGACTCTGTATCCTGAGAGTTCGGGTCTTAGGAGGTTAAAGAGTGGTGCTAGAGCAGAAACTGCTTTCTTGGCCTCGTCTGTGTTTTCCGCCATATACTTTTGATAAGGTGATGGGTGCAATAAATAACCTTAAAAAGAGATATCCTCCATACCCTTTTTTGTTAGATTAGATATACAGTATACATCATAGTATGTAGAAAGAACAAAAACACTAATGACTTAAGATGTCCGATTGGCATCCCAATCGATCGGGTCTGATCACGTCATTTTCAAAGTATCAGAATCGGCAAAAAAAAAAAACGGACGTGCCTTTTTTAATTTTTATTTTATTTATTTTTTTTTTTTATTAAATCGTTTTCTAATTGTATTTAACGTTACAGACAAAATGTCTTACACTCATCCAGAGTCTTTAGTTTTGGCTTAAAGTAGGGCTATCAAATTTATCGCGTTAACGGCAGTAATAACATTAAAATATTTAACGCAATTAACGCATGTGCTGCACTACTCACACATTGCCGCGTTCAATCTATAATGGCACCGTTTTACGTACAAATAGAGCTAAAAGGCAACGTAAGATGAGTAGAGAGGATTTTGGCAGCCTTTGGAGCCTTTTTTAATTGGCTTTAACCTTACAATCCCTCTCTCAACATTTAGAAATATCGTGGGACCAATGTGGGAAAGAAAGGTAGTAGTTGATCTTTTCCTTAACACCCTATGTCAGGGGTGGGCAAACTATTCCACAAAGGGCCGCAGTGGGTGCTGGTTTTTGTTGCAACCCATTAAGAGGACACATTTTCACCAATCTGCTGTTTTACAAGTGCAATCAGTCGATTGCAGTCAGGTGCTTCTCATATCTGCTGAAACTTCAATGGTTATACTATCTGTGCTGGGTCATTTTGAACAAAGACCAGGACCCACTGCGGCCCTCGAGGACCGGTTTGCCCACCCCTGCCCTATGTTATTTCCCAACGCAGAGAAGATATATCAATTGGTATCACTAAGCACAGTCATGGTTGCACTTCCCATCATGCATTTGGGCAGAAGTTAAATGGCTACAGTATCATTTACTGAAAGCTCAACAAATACACTAGATGGCAATATTTAGTCACAATATACAAAGTCACATTTATCCTTTAAGAATTACAAGTCTTTCTATCCGTGGTTCCCTCTCACAGAAAGAATGTTAATAATGTAAATGCCATCTTGAGGATTTATTGTCATAATAAACAAATACAGTACTTATGTACTGTATGTTGAATGTATATATTCGTCCATGTTTTATTCATTTTTTTCTTAATGCATTCCCGAAATGTATATGATCGGGAATGACTGGAATTGAATCGGGAGCGCAAAAAAAAAAGCAATCCGATCGGGAAATATCTGGATCGGCAGATACTCAAACTAAAACGATCGGGAGCAAAAAAAACATGATCTGAACAACCCTACTAATGACCATACCTGCAGTTTCTGGTGAATTTTCAATTATAAAACTATTCAGTCTCATTTTTTTCTGTTGAATGTTAACCCTAACAAGTTGAGTAAATATTATCAAGCTTCAAAACGTTTTTTTTTTTAGCACTTTTAGTTGTCAATGGGACATCAATATTACAAATTTGGCAAAAGATTTTGGGAATTTTTTTTTTTGATCCAAAATGTTGATTGTAATTGGTCAGTGAAGAAAACAACAGCTCTGACAAGGTTTCCTGAAAAAATGGACCCGAACCAGGCCATTGTGAGCAATTTTTTTCTTTGAAAGATAAAGGAAACATCAGAAGCATGCACATTCGCACAAAATAGGCCCAGGTGATAAAAGGACTTTCCCCACACATCAGCATCCTTCCTACTTTTCAAATAGCTCTATAATTTCCTAACTTTACTAATTGGCTACCGTTGGCTGGCAGCGATCCAACGATACTGGCACTGAAACAAACATTCAACAGCATGATGTCAGTAAATAAGTTAATGACTCATGCTATCAAGCTAACAATTTGCAAATAAATAAATCTGCCTGTGGTTTCCAAATCTACACACACCACCCACAGTAAGGACTTCCTGTTTTCAACGATGTTATCAAGTTGTCAAACAAAAATTTGACTTTAGCCGGAGAGGTCTGACATGTGTAAATAGAGATTTTCACATGGGATTACTACAATTTTTTACAAGTATTGCCTTTTAAATGGTGGTTTAAAACTCTTGAAATGTCATCAGCTAAGCCTGGAGCATTACACAATGTGGTTAGTGCAACCGCACCAAGGGCCTCGGTTGATTCGAATCGCAGCGACAGATTGGGAAGTCATGAGAGGTTTTACTTGGCAGGACAATTCATTCCCACAGGGCTGTCCTCTTTCGCAGTGAGTCACGGTCTACGCCTCGGTCTGACACAGAGGGTCCTACATGATTTCGCAAAATTTAATCCTGCAGGAATGAGGACAGAAATGGCCAGTCACGTGTACTTGAAGTACACACGGACAAAGGAACTGGGATATCAGCTCTAAAGAAAGTGGAAATGGGAGGATCATCTGGAAAAGTTCAGGAAATCAAAGTGAAATATGAAAGCGTCCGTTTCAGACTTAACCTGTTGCTTTTCTGCGATAGCATTACAAAAAAAGTTAAAAAGATTAGGAATCTTAAATAGAGATGTCCTGATCCGATATTTGGATCGGATTGGACGCCGATATGGGCAAAAAAATGCGCATCGGTATCGGATCGGAACACGGGCAAAATTCCGATCCAGTTTTTTTAAAACTCCAGTTCGGGTTTTCCAGCAAACCGATTTACATAATCCATTCCAGTTTTTGCTCCGGTTTCCCTAAAATCCGGTCCGCATTTTAACACACTTCAACACACTACATTTACATTACCGTCTCCCAATTTACCGAGAGACTTTATCGGTAAAAATGTCAGCTGTGTGGGATCATTTCACCTTAAAGGGTATGAAAACGCAAAGGGAGTGTGAGACATCAATAGAACCGTTATGTGCCAAGATAACAAATATAATTTAACAAAAAAATCTGTCACATTAATGAGCAATTATCGAAAATAGATCGAAAATGACGAACATTTCCGAAAGTGTTCCGGAAACAGCCGAATGAGGCGGAGACGTCATAACAAGGAAACAAAAGGTCGAGGCAGGTGCCATTGTTGTTTATCGACGAGAGAGTTGCGTTCGTGTTTTATCAAAAAAATCGCTAAAATGGTTCAAACCTGTCATGCTATGTGGTTTACAAATAGCCACTTGTCGCAATGTAGTACCCATGAGTTCCCGAACGCGAGAAAAAGAGCTGGACTACGCAGACAATGAGTAAAGTTCATCAGTGCTAAGAGGGCTAATTTTGCAGACCCAGCCTCCGGCACGTTTTTGTGTGGTGCGCCTTTTACACCTGAAAGCTATACGAACTATGGGCAAATGAAATCAGGTTTTGCTAAGAAATTGCTGCTAAAAGCAGATGCGGTGCCCGGTGAAAAAGGACGATGACTGGCTCTGATGAGACCACCTCACCACCCCAGGCAAAGCAAAGGAGGGAAATGGCCAGAGTGAGTACTCTTTTATAATAAAAAACATATCACGCATTGGATATAGGACTGGACACATGTATAAATTATCGCTCGTAAAATATATACAACAAATCCTCTAATCCCATTCATATTTGTGTCGGTTGGCAGAGCGAAACCGATGATAGCATATTAAATGATAATTATTCTATACCTTACTTTAGTTAGCGGTCACGGTGTATCAGCTTCACAAAAAGGAATGCAAAACAAACCATTTGGTGATTCTGTTGCCGCCGGTGTTTCATCAGTGTGATTGCTCCCCTCAATGATCCTTTCATTAGGCTGCATTGGCTTTCGTTTGGGCTCAAATTGACAACCCAAAACACCAAAGAAAGGTTCATAACTCTCCTCGTCACCATTAGAAGAATGTTCGTTACGTCGGATTCGTCGCTGCAAATAGAAACAAAATTGTCCGCCATCATCGCCACCATTCAGTACTAAGCACTGAGCCGGTTGTTTCCCTATAGTGACGTCACGCACACAATATGCTAGATTTCCAGCATCTCGGGGGCGGGTCCTTTTAGCTTGACAATCGACCTAACTTCTATCATTTTCTTGGTGTTGCGATGTGTGTAATTACACGAAGTGGCATGATATGAATTCAAAAGGCACGCGTTGATGGATAAATGATGGAATATTAGAATTTCCCCAGGTGTTGTCATACCCTTTAAAGGACGACAAAGACGAAGAGGCAGAGTGCAACATATGCCACAATAAAGTCAAGCGTAGTGGTAAAGCTGTAAGAAGTTTTAATACAACCAACCTAATCAAGCATTTAGCGAAATACCACCACAAACAATATGAGGAGTATGTTAAGAAAACCGAAGACAAAAAGAAAGGTCCGACGCAACTAACACTGGCAGAAACTTTTGCTATGCGTGAAAAACTGGCACTCGACAGTCCCAAAGCCCAGGGAATAACAAGCCATTGCCGAAGAATTCATTCTGGATGACGAGCCGTTATCTCACGTGAGTAAAGACGCACCATCCAACACGCGATTCAGCCGTGGAAGATTTGAGAACGATTCACAAACATCCAAATTCTGATATTGAAATATGTCAAGTAAAGCGGAACTAATACACAGCGCGGTCTTCGGGACGCAATGAGAAACTGACCGCATTGCGTCCCGAAAGTAAACATAACTTGTCTTAGACCTGGGTAATGCCAATGCTCAACTCACGGCTTTAGCTCAACTCATGCCGCTGGATAAAAAACACAAGAATACCTGACTGCTGCTGACAGCCACTACAAACTATGTCAACGTCGTTTTACTGGAGATAATAGATATCATATGTATATAGAACTAGATGCAAAACGACAGACTCGACTGTGTTAGCAACATTGAAGTACTGAAAACCAGATGCGTTAGTAAACAGCTGCCATCTTAAAGCAGAAGACTTCCCTAGTAAGCTGTTGTGAACCTTCCAAGCGAACCTAATTAACGTTTTATCTAAAATACTCCTAAATCGGCAAAATCTTGACTTGAATTTATCTTCAAAACAGTTTTAAAACTTTCACATGTCGAAAATAGACAGAAGGGAAATTATGGAATAACGGGAGCAATTTTAACAACTTTAACAGTTGATTCGCAAAATTAAATGAATTGAATGTAGTTTAAAGCTGCTGATACAGAATGGGGACTTGAGTATTTTATTTACCGTTTTAAAATGTTAACTTGATACTGAAATAGTCGTTTGTTTAAACCTGAGAGGCTTTTTATACAATTTTTGTAACTAATGCACGAAACATTAAAAGCATCTAATAGCTTGGGGGATATGTGGGATTTTCCACTGAGGTTGGTGTGTTTTGCTTTTTTAAGACAGTTTACAATATTATTTGCACATTTTACTGACTGACAATGCCATTTCTGTTTGTTATTTATAATGTTTTGTGCTTGTCACTGAATAAACAGTAAGGAGGCTAAATAACTTTAAACTTTAACACATGCTCAGATAGGTCGGTATCGGCCAGTATCGGTATCGGATGTGCAAAACAATATCGGTATCGGATCGGAGGTGCAAAAAACTGGATCGGGACATCCCTAGTCTAAAGCGGAAGTTCGGAGCACAAATTGTCTGAGATGACACCGCACAAGTTTCTCTCTGGAAACATGTCTATGGCCAATATAATAGAGTAACTGACATTGTTTATATAATGTGTGTTTCAATTACCTTTCATATTCAATCAAAAGAATATATAAATAAAGCATATCAGCCTCAAACACCAGCTTAGAAAATAGTCAATCAGCTCAATTTTTTTAATTGGGATATGCATCAGCCTTTGAAAATCCCATATCAGTTGACCTCTAGTCACCATTTCATAGCACCTTAAGAAGCTCAAAAACAGGATTTGGGCAATTTTGAGGCCAACGTCGTCTCTAAACAATTCATTGACAATTAAAATTGTTGTCGGTTCGTTTGCCAACTTCAATGTGGCCCACGACAATGATGAGTTTAACACGCCTGCAGTCAGTGTGGTGTCAAACTGCACCACTGGGGAGGAAGAAGCGATAGCAAATGTGGCTATAAGGAAGCCGCGGAGATCCTCAAGTAACCCCTGCCTGTCTATTAGCAGGCTCAGCGGGACTCCAGCTGCAGGTGAGCTTTGTGTAATCTGTAAGCGCTGCTCCAGAGCAGCACAGCCATCTGCTGCAGCGTTAAAAAATAATAATAAAATGAGTGTCAGCTACTAAAAATACACGCAAGCGTCACGCACTGATAACAAAACAAGCTCCGAATGCAACAGTCATAACTGTCAAATTATTTCAGCACTTTGTTCTGACATGTTCTAAATATTTCCCTGTAAATGTATTATTTTTGTGAGAATCATTTTTTGGTACGCAGGGAGATTAGTAGAGTGTGAAATATTCAACTGTTAGACATTGAGAGGCTTAAATTAGATGATATTCCATTTTCTAATGAAAAATTGATTAAGGAAGCTATTTTAAATCTGAATGTGGAAGTGGGATGATCCATCATGTCTGGGTGGGGATTCAGTGGTATGAAAAAGCTACAAGCAGTTACAGGAAGCGTCTGGTTGAAGTGCTGCCAAAGGGGGGGAAGGGGCACAAAATATTAAATGTGATGGTTCACTTACTTATTTTTCCCCCCTCTGTCATTGTTTGCATACTATCCTCATTAAAATATGAAAACCTATAAATGTTTGGGTGGTTCTAGTTAAATCTGACAGTTTTTCAGTTCATCTGTGCGATTTTGACAAAGATCAGATCACATTTGATGGTGATTTTATGCAGAAATTGACAAATTCCAAAAGATTCAGATATTTTTTCGTACCACTGCATTAGTCAAGGGAAAAAAGGTTTGATCTGCTTGCTTTTTTTTAAAAAAATCTGTTTCAAATGGACACAATGGAACTTTAACCACTTTTTTACATGGGTGCAAATAAAAACAAAAAATATAGTTCTACAGATTGCGGAACCTCAATTTCTGTTTGCCCTAAAATTTGTACAAGTCAGATTTGTCAAAATTTCAAAAAATTTTCTAAAGCTGCACTGTTCAATCATCAAATTCGGGGAAATCGTGTTTGGTTTCATTTTTGGAGATCGACCAATCTTTTCTGTCGATCATTTCCAGAGTCAGTTAGCCACATTAGCCCGTAAGCATTTAGTCGTGCACATTCGTGGTTATTAAAATAAGCATGTAACTTCAGTAGATGTATTTTCATACTTTAGATAACACAAAATAATGTTTACAACTGTTATTTCTGCAGTGCTCTCACAACCATTCACGCCATGCCTGAGCTTAACACAAGCTGCAGTTAAGCTTCAGGCCAGAGGTGGCAGTCGTGAGTAAAAAAAAAACAACAGTATTTCAACAGTTACAGTTAAAGTTGTCCCGATCGATCGGCATCGATCGGGTCCAATCAAGTTATTTTCAAAGTATCGGAATCGGCAAAAAAATATTGGACATGCCTTTTTTTAATATATATGTATTTTTTAATTAAATGGTCTTTTATTTGTATTTAACGTTGCAGACAAAATGCCTTACACTCATCCAGAGTCTTTAGTTTTGGCTTAAAGTAGGGCTATCAAATTTATCGCGTTAACGGCTGTAATTATTATTATTTTATTTTTTTTTATATTTAAAGCAATTAACGCATGCGCTGCACGACGTACTCAAGCATTGTCGCGTTCAAAATACAATGGCGCCGTTTTACCTATATATAGAGCTAAAAGGCAGCATAAATGAGCAAAGTGACTTTTGGCAGTCTTTGGAGCATTTTTTTTAATTGGCCAAAGCCTTACAATCCCTCTCACGATAATTAGAAATATCATGGAGAGCAATGTGGGGAAGTGAGGTAGTAGTTGATCTTTTTTTCTTAACACCCTACATTATTTCCCAACGCAGAGAAGATATATCAATTGGTACCACTACGCACAGTCAGTGCCACTACGCACAGTCATGGTTCCACTTCCCATCATGCATTTGGGCAGAACAGTTAAATGGCTACAGTATAATTGACTGAAAGCTCAACAAATACACCAGATGGCAATATTTAGTCACAATATACAAAGTCACATTTATCCTTTAAGAATTACAAGTCTTTCTATCCGTGGATCCCTCTCACAGAAAGAATGTTAATAATGTAAATGCCATCTTGAGGATTTACTGTCATAATAAACAAATACAGTACTTACAGTGGGGAGAACAAGTATTTGATACACTGCCAATGGGAAAACCCATTGGCAGTGAATCAAATATTTGTTCTACCCACTGTATGTACTGTATGTTGAATGTATATATTCGTCCGAGTTTTATTCATTTTTTTCTTAATGCATTGCCAAAATGTATATGAAAAATTATCGGGAATGATTGGAATTGAAACGGGAGCAAAAAAAAAGACATCAGATCGGGAAATATCGGGATCGGCAGATACTCAAACTAAAACGATCGGGATCGGATCGGGAGCAAAAAAACATGATCAGAACAACCCTAGTTACAGTATAAACACTATTGCAGTAACAATTAGATGTCATTCACGGCCATTGACTACGTTAGACAGCAAAATGATCGCTGCCAACCCTCCCAGTCAAACTGGATTGGACATCTAGCGTCGTCAATGGCAGCCGATGAGTCAATATACATAAAGCATGAGTCAATCAAATGTCAATCACTTTTGGTTGGAATAAGCCTTTTAAATAAACCACTGGAAGTAAATACACAAAAATGCTAATACAATATTTCCACTTACAGTACAAGAAATGCTGGTTCACCACTGGTCAGGCGCTCGGCTATATTTAGCCTCAGTTCACTCGGCTGCCTGATGAGGTCTTGCTGAGCGAAAACAAGCACCTAACAAGAACGTCATCTTCCAACTCATGGGTTAGGTAACCTTCTTAGGCACACATCTGCCGGTCAGTTACAAATTGTACATCATCAACATTTTACGGGTGGCAGGAACAACAACAAAGCTCTTAATCGAGTTGGTAGAGAAGGTTCCAAGTCATGTGGGAGGTTCATTGACATGTCTGTGTTGGCTGAAGCCTGAAAAGTGACTCAAAGCTGAGGTCAGCCAGTGGTCGCCACACCTATGTGGCGTCAGGGACAAACATGTTTGGATTGGCTTTCTCAGCCAAACCCGACTGACTTTAGTGAAAAGTGCAGCGCAAGCTGTAGCATGGATTGGTTGTAAGTCAATTAATGGGCATGTTGACAATTATTAAGAGTTGTATTCATGCCAATAATTGAATGTGAATGTGAATAATAAATAAATAAATAAATAAATGATTAAAAGCATCTCCACCACTTGCCAACAACTTATTGCTAATTTTTGTCAAAGCGTGTTTTCTTTAAAGATGTCCCCGATCACATGATCGGAAATCTGGGCTGATCATATCATTTTCAGAGGATCAGAATCTGGTGAAAAAGATCAGGTTTAGCGGTGTGAAAATATATTATTAAAAATTATACATCATTACAGTGTTTCCCACCAATGAACGAGACTGTGGCGGCCCGCCACAGTCTCGTTCCCCCCCCCCCCCCCCCCCCCGCCGAAAAAAAAAAAAAAAAAAAAAAAAGATAATAATCAGATGCGTCAGTCAGCCGATTACACAGCTGTAGCCCACTCCACTCTACTATCCGCGCGAGCGAGAGCGCGCGCATGCGTGCGTGCACACACACAGACACATGCGCCAACAGGTCGCGCTCATAGACGGGACTACTAGCCTGGTACACCAGACTCATAGCTGTGCTATGCAGGCATGAAAATCTCTCACCTTTCGGCGAAATTCGCTGTTTTGAAGTCAAAAAGGGCGACCTACGTGAATTGCGTAGATCTGAAGAGAAATTATTTTTGGGAGGGGGGGGGGGTCGGGAGGTTTTATTTAATTATTATTAGAGCTGAAACGAATACTCGAGCAACTCGAGTAACTCGAGTTTAAAAACTGATCCGAGTAATTTTATTCACCTCGAGTAATCGTTTATTTTGACAGCTCTAAGCATCACGTTTTGCTCGGACTACTTTTAATGCGGGACAACGCGCTGATGTCGCGTGCGTAGAGGAAGAAGCAAAAAAAAAAAAACTTACTGCAGCCGACAACCGCTACAAACGACGCTGACGTTGCTAAATACTAGCCCGCTCATGCTACGTTAGTTGCAGGTAGCGTCCAGTGAGTCGCAGAGATCACATGTATGTTGAACTAGATGCGCAATGACAGACTAGGCCGCGTCTGTGCAGCGTTAGCAAACAGCCGCCATCTTAAAGCAGTAGAGCGCTAAGCGCTAATAAAGAGCGCTAAACGCTAATATACTGTATAAGATTAACGTTACTGTCACTACTAGCTCACCTTACGTTAGCACTGCGAAGGGCTAGGTTTCAATTAATTAAGACCGCTTTCGATGCGTGGCTAACGTGTCTTACATACAGGCTATGACATAACATAGCGTTGTGGAGTGATGAGGGTGTCAAATAAAAACTCAATAATGCTAACTATCAATTTTAGCTCAGTAGTCATTGCTGGGTAAAACACCAAGTAGCAATAGTCCCTAATGTGCTCCAATACAGCCTGTATCATACATTTATTTTGAACAGTGCAAAAACTCAAAATCCTATCAGGACTTACAGTTTAGACTAACTTAAAACTTAACTAGAACTTAAAAATGGCTTGACACAAATAGAAATTTAATTGAAAAACGTGGGAAAAAATCCTAACTTTTAAGTGATGTGTGTTATCAAGCGTAAAGGTGTTTTTAGGTGTGTTTATACATATATAAAATATATATATATACTTTTTTAAAATAAGATCTAAAGGTTTTTTGAGTGAAAGCAGTGAATTAGTCATTTCTTAAAATTCTAGTTACATCTGAGATGCAATTGTTGGCCGTTTTCAACAATATACATCAAAAATAAAGACATTGATTGACTGAAAATGATAAAATGTCTTGTTTTCTCATGTATATCTATAATTGCTCTTCACCTAAAAATATATTTGTTTTATCCGATTACTCAATTAATCGATAGAATTTTCAGTCGATTACTCGATTACTAAAATATTCGATAGCTGCAGCCCTAATTATTATTATTATTATCATCATGTGATTAACTTAGTACGTAAACTGAGCACTTAAGAACACAGTCAGCAAATCCTTCTAGATGCTTCGCTGACGAGAACCAATCATCGGCCCAAGCTGCGTTCCATTATTCCAAACGCGCGCACTCCTTACTGTATATGGAGCGCTCGGAGAGCCTTTGGGTGGCATTGCAAAGCTGCGAAAACAAAAAGCAGGCCTTATCCACACCGGGGCAGACCAGAGCGTAGCATACACACTTGCCTGTATTTGCCAGCAGATTGAATTTGGTGAGTAATGGTTTCAATCGTTTTCACATTTTGCGATATAAAAAAGTTACTGCCATTCGTTGCAGCTTGCTTTGAACGCTGCCGGAGCTAGCCAAATCTCCCATGAAAAAAAAAAGCTCCCGTTAAATTGGCGTCAAGCTTGTGTATTTAGCGGTAATATAAACGAAGAAACACACTGTTGAGTCAAATTAAGCGGCATGCTCTCGGATGGAGGTGGCGCCTCACATCGCTCCCGTCGTCCGCCCGAGACGCGTTATTTTCGGCTTGGATTTGAGCTGACGGCCGGTCTCGGCACAACACCGGCCCGACGAATGGTGGGAATGAGTCCTGCTTCTTAAAGCTTTTCAGAAATACAGGGATCCCTCGTTTTTCGCGGTTAATGGGGACCAGAACCCGCCGCAATAAGTGAAAACCGCGAAGTAGCCCCCCCCCCATTTTTTTGTGCGTGTTCAATGCATTTATTCAGATTTTACATTGGAAAAAAGATACATATATATGACATGTTTTTTCACTTTTTTCACCAAAGTATCATTTATAAATGGTTTTCAAGCACTTCAAAATGTAAGAACTATGATAAGTTTTAAACATGTTACTGCCCCACTGAATTATTTTTAAACAAGAATAAAGTAGTAAGAAAATGCTTGGCGTTATTAAATGCTTCATAGTGAGTCTACTCAAACCCTCTCAGGCTTTGGTAAACGGTGATTGACACATGTGCAAAGTTTTTCTTTTTATATATTTTTTTTTGTTTGAAGCAACTTATTTGATTGAATAATAAAGACACAAATGTCCTAGCCAAAATGTGGCCCAAACGCAAAACAACATTACTTCAATGGAAAAATTTGTTTCATTTAAGAAAAATAGTTTTCAAATGCTTTTTTTTGTCTCAAATTTATTTTTGGAATCAAAAACAATTTTTTTTATTGAAGTGACTTTTTGGGGATTAAAAGTATATACTGTATTTTGATTGAAGCAACTTTCTTTTTGATAGAAGTAACTTTGTTTTTTGATTGAATAATAAAAACACAAATCTACCTCCATCGTTATTGAGAGAGAAAGAAATTAAGAAAGCTTTAAAACTAATAGCCACCGGCGAGTCTGTTTTTTTGTTTTTTTAAATATTTATATTTCATTACATAGACATGCGTCGTATGCGTCGTAGGGAAGGGAGATTGAGGGATAAAAAAAAGGAGTTAGATGAGGCTGCTAAAGGCAGTGGATACCTCATCAGCTGGTTGAATAGCAGACCTGGTAAGAACGAGTTTGCAAGGATAGTCGGGTATTAAATACAATTATAAACACAATTACAATGTTATTTTTCTGTAAGATTTTTATGTCATTGCTTTATTAATCATTAGGTGCTAGAGTTGTTAAGTATGGATAATAATGAAATAATAGTTTTAAGAAAACTGTGCTGTTGGTGGCTCAGTGACCATCTGATGTGGTTTGTTCTCAGATGAACAAGTTGAGGAAGGAAGTTTTGATGCAGAGGTTGAAGGAAGAAAAGAGGCAGACTGACTGAGTCACAGTCAGAAAGTGTTGATGACAGTTTTGATTTCCATTCACTGTTGCCCCCTCCCAGTTAAGTATGTCACAGTCGCAGCCAATTATTATCTAAAGCTGGTTAAAATTGAAGTTATGTTGTTTTAAGGTGTATTAAATACTTGTTCATGTGCTCCTTTTGATCTATGAGCACCCGCCCCTCCACCGGTCTCTGCATGGCCCTGCTGAAACACAGTGTGGGTCGACAGAGCTCAATATTTTGTTGGGATGTACAGTGTGCTGGAACATATTTCCTCCACACCTTTCTCACCTTTTTAACCCCTGACCCATTTTCATGCCTGGCTATGAGAGTATGAGTCTGGCCACCATTAAGCAGAAAAAAATTTCCAGGGCGGAGCCAGCCACAGCAAATAGACAGCGGAGCGGGCCAATCAGCGACGGGCTGACGCCACGTCGGTTAAGCAACAAGAAACTAGCGAGAGACATTTCAACATATTCAACATGGCTAGCGCGAGACAGACTGTTGGTTTTAGCGACTCGATGTGTTTTTGGTCATGTAAAACCGAATTCAACGCGGATTGGAACATATTACCGCTGAGTCTGGTGTACCAGGCTACGGGACTACTGTCTGCTGCATTCTGCTGCACTTGGCGCGATCCGGCGACACCGCATACAGCAATTTATATTACATTCAGTGGTCTCAAAATGCCCTAAAGAGATACACCAGGCTTGAAAATGTACACACACACCCTACCCCGAGGGTCAGAGACCCTCCCACCACAGTCTCCTAAAATCCTGTGGGAAACACTGCATTACAATATATACTTTAATATGCTCCCGCCAAGAATCAATATATCATTTTAAAGCAACACTTAACTTTTCAGTTTTGGTCGATTTTAGCGACGCCGGTGGACAAAAGTGGTAGTGTTTTGCCATAAGGAAGACTGCGTTTCCCGTGATGACCAGCGCTGCGTTTCCCATGAGGACCAGCGCACGCAGTGTCTTAAAATCATCACTCAATCTAAAATCAATCTCCCGGTCACCTGCAGATGAATTAAAAAACATTTCCGTTTCCAGTGGCTGTGTGAAGGATGAACAGTAATAAGGTAATGAATGCAGTTGTGGCTAAAAAATAGCATATGACTGTTAGCAACCGTGCGGCTTAGTGTGGCTAACCACCCCACCCGAACTCGTCAGCGCTGACAAGCTCTCCAGTGAGTGAAAGCTGGCCCAATGTTATTAAACACGTTATTTCCTTTTGATTTTGAGTCATTTCTATTAATTTGTCTGTATTGTACGTAGACATGTGCCAATTACCGGTTTCAAGGTATACCGTGGTATGAAAATGTAAAGGTTACAAAACCACAAAAAATTTCCGTCATACTGTCCCTACGGTATTAGCCATTTTTTATGTCCCAAAACTGCAGGGAGAAATCCCTCACTTGCAGCTGCAAGGCTAACCCCCCCCCCCAAATGTTTTTTTTTCTCTCTAGCAATTGTCTGTGTTGAGAAAAAGAGCGTGTGTATTATACAAACATGATAATAGTCATACACACGTACTTTCAATGGAAAATTATTCAATTATTTTTGTTCTGATGGTAATAATGTTGAGCTGTGGCTGTGGGTTTAGGCTCACCAAAAGAACTACATTTATTTTAATTTTATTTCAAATAATTTGTTTTTTTTAATTTATTTAAATTAGGGCTGCAGCTATCGATTATTTTAGTAGTCGATTAATCAATTATCTATTTAGTTCGAATAATCGAGTAATCGGATAAGGACCATAAAAATTAAAATACTTGAGCTGAGCCTCATACGGTATATATATATATATATATATATATATATAAAACTATGTACAACAAAAAAACAGTTGGCTAACTTACATAGCAAAAGTCCGCTAGCTTAAATGCTATAAAATGCTAACTTTTTTTACAATGCTCTTAACAAATGGTTCAGACACATATTCCCACAAAAAATGGCTAAACATAACAATTACTTAAATTACGAATGCATAAAAAAATGTTAGCTCAAACAAAATCTTAGCTTATGTTGGTCTTAACAGGGAGCAGATGGATTCAGCCATGTGAAATGAGGTACACTAGAGCCGCATATCCACCCAAATCAATAAAACTAAATGCAAACTCTTTTAAAACAAACCATTACAACGCCACTTTAATTGAATGAATACCTGAAGCAGCCAAATTTAATTTGAATCTTTTTTTTTTCTAATCGAATACTCAAGTTAATCGATTAATTTAAACGTTATACTTATGTTCCAATTTGCCAGTACGTTTTGAAAAATAAAAACCCTGTTCAATGGAAAAAGTTTTTTTTTCCTAACCGGATATCTCAAAGTAACACATTTTAGAGCTGTAATTGCAATATGGTGATAACGTGATATCATTCCGGCGCATGCCTAATTGTATGTACAGTGGTACCTCTACATACGAAGTTAATCCGTTCCAGGACCTTGTTTGTAAGTCGAAATGGTCGTATGTCGAGCAGGATTTTCCCATAGGAATACATTACAATTCCATTAATTCGTTCCACAGCCCAAAAACCTTCACTAAATCCTTAAAAAATACTGCTGGTACTATTAAAAATGGCAATTACACATAGCAAAACAAATAAATTATAAATCAAAATCGGAATAATAATAATAATAATAATAATAATAATAATAATAATAATTCCTGTATTAATGTAACGAATCGGGTTCTAATGTGGCGGACGTTTTTTGCTGACCCTGAACGCACCGCGGTGCTGACGTGCCAGAGGCAGACCGGTGAGCTTGAGTTTCACTTTCACTTTGAATGTTTTCTTAACACCGTCAATTGCGGCAGACAGAAGGTGTTTTTGTTTTGAATAAGTTGTGAAATAAATGATAAAAACGTGGCGAAGTTGGCGATTTCTCTGGAGATGTTACCACAATAAGAATTGTCAGCTTAACTTATAAAGACTGGCGAACGATGGTCGGAGGAGGACCGCGGAGATGTATTGTTGAGCCATTTCACGGATGCCCACCCTACGCTCATATTTTTCTGTCATTTGCATCTTCATTTAGAAGGTAAGCGTCAGCTTTTTCCTTGTTTCACCACCTGTACCAACCTTTTCTGAAACCAGTGTTGATTTGTCACACAAGAAAATCCGCCGTGCATTCGTCTGCGGTGCTGCCATTGTCGTCGTATTTCGAGCATGTCGTCGGATGTAGGAACAAATGGCGAGTCAAATTTTACGTCGGATGTCGAAAAGTTCGTGTGTCGAAGCGATCGTATGTAGAGGTACCACTGTATTCTCAGGCTGAAACGCTTTCTGACTGACAACGAAAGGAGGGAATCATTGATCTCGTCGTATGAACATCCACAGGAGGCATTTTTTAACTTTCATTCCATTGTTCTGAGTTGAACCGGAGACTTGCCAGGCGACACTTGCCTCGTCAAAAACGACTTGCGAAATATTAAGCTTCTATATCTGGTGTTTTTTGTTTTGTTTTCTTTATAGTAGCTGCTTGTGTTTGGAGACTTGACTTCTGGCACTCCAGTTTCTTTCCCTCCTGAGCAGCAGGTGCCGCTGAGCCCCTCCACTGTCACAAAGCACTCACGGACACACTTTGAGCTTCTCCTAATTAAAAGACCAACATTTGTCACTGACATACATGCACCAAAGTTAAAAAGCCTCAGAGCCTACAAGTACTTCGTGGAAGGATTTGTTATAGAGGTTTTATTGGCTCAGATGTTTGTAATCGTCAGTAAGGTGATAGCATTTTTCATGTTGACTGTAAATGTAGATTATTGTCAACCAGACACATCGCCAGACAGTATTCTTAAGGGGGCGTATGAATGGCACGGGACGGCACAATAATTATTACCCTCGGTCTTGTCTATATTTTGAATTAGCCTATAAAGTTGCTTAAATACTTGTTTGTAATGCGCCATGCGGAATTACTCTGCCAGCTCGTACAAACAACTTTTTACCCGCTGCGCAGCTCCAAAGATCCATAAAAATATCAGACATTATGAGTATGTTCAGAGCGGCTCCGAGTATCCAGATTTCTTTGCGAGGAAGTTGGGAGGCTTCCTCTGTAGTGGTACACGTGTAGCGGGCGAACACTAATCAGGGGCCGATCCACCAAGGTGGCAAAAGGTGGTAGCTACTGCCATCAGTGGCGGACTTGGCAATTTTGGGGCCCAAGGCGAACATATCCAGGGGCCCTCTTCATGGGTCAGGGGTTAAAAAGGTGAGAAAGGTGTGGAGGAAATATGTTCCGGTACACTAGGGCTGTCCTAAATGACATATTTTCTCCTGATTAGTCAGCCGACTAGTTTTACGATTAGTCGACTAATCTAATATTTTTTTTTTTTTTTTTTTTTTTACTAATTTAGCAATTAAATTTTTGTTGACGCTTATTAATTCACAAAACAATTTTGGAACACTTAAATTCTTTATTAAAGTACAAATAATCATGTAAATAACAATTAATCACAAATAAACAGTGAGGTTAAATGCGGATAGCATTTACTAGTGCAAAAAAATGGAAAGTAAACAGATTCGGAACACTGACTTTGCCTTTCCAACATTATTCAAAACAATTCTTAAAAAAAAAAAAAGCATTATTTTTATTATTATAGTATACTACTATATATAATAGTAGTATAATAATTATAATTATTCATTGCAAATCATACTTGTCATAGTGTCATTTGAAAGCTATTCTTAGTGTAGAATCTGTATTCTGTAGTATTTACTCTACATATTATAATATTAATTCTGAAGTATGTGGGATTAACTCCAGAAATTATTATTTATATGACGAACATGACGTGCTTTTATTTTGAAATGCTCACCGGAGGTGCGTTCGCTAAACCGCTAACCGAAAGCTTTACACTCTGTAAAAAAACATTCTTCGTCATTGCTTGTGGTGTCACTAATAGATTTAATTTTTTTTTTCATTAGCAAATGCTGTTAACCAGCTGTTGAGTGTTATTATACGACTGATTGGAACTGTACTGCATTGTTTTGCCACAGGGTGTGCGGTCGTGTATTTTATGTTCGGTCTGAAGAAGAAAGTTAAAAGAGGCATTAGCTGCCTGTTCTCAACTTCTCCCTCACTGCACTTTGGCTCTCATGGAGAGCACGTTCACTCATGTGTTCGAAATAAACGATAGCCGACGTAAAAAGTAGCAAGTGAGCTGTAAAAATAGTGAGCTTAGTGACGTGTAAAACCCGGGAGAGCTAAGTGAAGCTAACGAACAGCTAAGCGGAGCTAAGCGATGCTAAACGGAGCTAAGCGAAGCTAAACGGCGCTAAATGAAGCTAAGCGACTGATACTCAGTCCGTTGTCGTGGAACAGTCCATTGTAGTACGTGTGTGTGGGGGAGAGATAATATAAATGCAGCATTCAAATGGCTTTCTTTTTTTGTTTTATTTGTTTGTTTGGTATGCTGACATACTTATACATGACAAATACTTGGGGGTGCCGCTGGCTCCGGTGGCCCGAGCCCTTGCTCGTTGGGGCAAGGGCAGCTGGTTGGGGGCCCCCTACTGGTTGGGGGCCTAAGACGATCTCCTACTTCACCTGAATAGTAGATCCGCCTATGACTGCCACCCTAAAAGTTTGCCACCCCAGTTGCTACCAATGAAAAATTGAAAAATGAAAAAAAAAAAAAGCTAAGTAGTTGTGTCAGTGAGGACCAGAGGTGGGTTGAGTAACCAAAAATTTTACTCAAGTAGGAGTAACCTTACTTCAAAATAATATTACTGAAGCAAAGTAGAAGTAGTCATCCAAAAAATGTACTCAAGTACAAGTATTTGGTCAAAAGATGTCGTCGTAATTCTGTCAGTATTTGACCTCGTTGTTTATTACAGGTTTGTTATTGTTATTTCTGTGTTTATTTGTACTTTAATCAATAATTTAAGAGTTAAAAAAATGTTTTTGTGAATTGATAATCGTCAACAAAAATTTAATTGCAAAAGTAGTTGATTTTTTTTTTTTTTTTTTTTTTTTAAGACTAGTCGACTAATCGTTAAAAAAAAAAAAAAAGTCTGCAGACTAATCGGGAGAAAAATAATCGTTTGGGACAGCCCTAGTTGGTGGTATATTAAAAAAAAGAATAATAATACACAAAAGACTATTGATGTGCCAATGACATTAGTTTGAATTCCAAGGAGATGAATACGCATTAACAAGAAGACATTAAAAAATGATTTGGAGTATGTTGAGCTCATCCTGATTGAAACTGCATGTTCAAACATGCAATCCTTAAACCCTCACCTGGAATAAAAAAATGTCAATTATGTTTGAAATGATTCCAAATGTTTCATTCCACATTTCATTCACCCATTTTCTTCACATCTGTACTGCGTGTGCGTGTGAAGAGGAAAAAGGAAGCAAGGGGGGAAACAAGCAGGCCATTTTCATCCATTCGCCTACATGTTTGATGCATTCAAATGCAAACAAAGCCAAGCGCCAACGGCATGACGTTAACGCTGGACAAGTAGAATGGGAAATCACGTGATTCGAAAGGGGCCACTGACCTTAGGTTGAGATTGTTTTTAACCACCAAACAATGGAATACAAGCTCAAGCCAATTATCTTTTTCTTTTTTTTGGAGTAAATTGATTGACTTTGCTTTTTCCGAGCCAAAAAATTACCCCTTTAATCCAGCATCCACACCGGACAGAGTTGAGCCAAAAGTGACATTCGACTATCATTGGAGTTTCCTCTTAGAAAAGCGCAACGGGAGAACACATAACAACAAAAGAATCTTGCTGAATCAGCGAGGAGTCGAGTCTAATATATTTGGTGTTTTAAAATGCCATTTTAAAGATTTTTTTAAAGAGGGGGACGTACTTACCATTAACCCCGGGCAAAAGTCGAGCAGTAAAAACTTGGACCAAGAGGAAGAATAGCGCCTGCTCCTTCATGTCTGCTGTATCCTCAGCCAGCTATGAGATACGCCGTATAATGGTGTTGTTTTTTCCACTTTAGTACAGAAGACAGTTGAGTATTCGTTCGTGCGACTCCTCGCTGTGACACACTGAAGCTCGCGCCTGTGAACTCGCAGGCAGCAAGCTTATATAGATCAAGGCACGTGTGTATCAGCGGTCAGCCAATCACGAGCCGCGCTTTACATGGAAGCCACACCCTCAATGCTGTTGATAGGAAAACTTCAGTTCCATCTACTGTACAGTCGACTGTATAGTAACAACGTTAACCCTTTATAGGGCGCTCATTTTTTAAAAAAACATGGTTTTCATTAAATTTTTCCATACCCATAGCGCACTTACATTACAAGACCTCCTCTACGCCCCCCCCAAAAAGAGCAAAACCAGAAAAGTTACAGTATTGGAGCCTGTCAGACAATTTCCCCTAGATCAGGAGTGTCAAACATACTGCCCGCGGACCGGAACCGGCACACCAGGAGGGTCCAATCCAGCCCGTAGGGTTGTTCTACCAGCCTACGATGCAGTTCATTCAAACTGTATGTACAGAATCACACGTTTTTGTTTTGACATTGGCGACTTAAAAAAACAGATTTTTTTATATGTGAGTTCGAGTGTGTGCACCAAGGGCGTAGGTTTGCTTAGGGATGGTAGGGACATAACACTACCAACTTTTTTGGGTGCTCAAATTGTCCCCACCAACTTTTAAGCAACCTTATTTGCATTATATAACGAGTTCAGTTATAGAGGTAATTTATATTGTCATTCCATATGTTGCAAGGATAAAATAGACCCTACGATTATTAAAGGGTATGACAACACCTGGGGAAATGCTAAGATTCCATCATTTATCCATAAACGCATGCCTTTTGGATTCATATCATGCCACTTCGTGTAATTACACACATCGCAACACCAAGAAAATGATAGAAATTTGGATCGATTGTCAAGCTAAAAGAACCCGCCCACAAGATCCCGGAAATCTAGCATATTGTGTGCGTGACGCAGACCCGGCTGCAGAAAGAAATTACAGGGGGGGCATTACATTTTTTGGGGGGGGGGGCACACTTCTTCAATGTAAATTTAGCCGTAACAGTGGCGTTTTTACCCGTTACATTTTCTGATGATAGTGTCAGTCAGTGAAACTGCAGGAGGTGGCAGCGCTATCCCTTCATGTTGACTTTCGGCCGCGTCTGTGTCATGGCTTGAGTTCGTCTTTAGTTTCTTGAAAAAAACACGGCTGTCCATTCCAATTTGAATTAGCAACGGAGCAGCCGCTCAATCGCCATTTCTGTAACCGGAGCAATCACTATCCAATCGCAGTACACAATGGCCGGCTACTCAGCCCGCCCCCCTTATCTGTGATTGGCTAGAAATTGCCTACATTCGCTGCTCTGATTGTGACGATAGATCAAGATAGGATGACTAGAGCAGTGTTTTTCAACCTTTTCTGAGTCACGGGACGTTTTTACGTTGGAAAAAAATCTCGCGGCACACCACACCAAAATGTTCCAAAATTACTTTCTGTATTGTATATTTAATTATAAAATAATTTCTCAGTATTTATACTTACTCAGTGTGAAACGTTTAGCAATTAGGCTTGAAAAACTATCAGACAGGGGACTTGAGCAATGCATTTAAGCACATCAGGGCTGGTCGTCTCGCTGACAATGGCTTTGCAGACAGGTAGTATTAACGTCTCTGCCACAGTTTGGGACTTTTGGGATTTAGCAACAAAGTAACTGGCTTTCAGGGCGTTCTTATTTACCTTTGTAGTTTTCCTCAAAAAATTTGCCCATTTCTCTGTGTTTTCACGAAGGCGTACAAAATAATCCATCGACTTGTTCTGAAGCGACGGGGGTTCATTTGGAGATGAGTTTAAGCTTGTATGGCGCCATGGCGCTAGATAGCCGCTCGTGTCGCATTCAAGAACTGCTCGGATTTCTAGGTATCTCCCACCTAACTGTCTTCGATAATGTGTTGGAATAAAACAAAGAGGGAGGATTAACGGTCGTCACATATGGATAAAATGGAAAGGACACTTTTGTATATATCGACACTTGACGAGTCAAATAATGAACAGTAGAAGTGCTGGGGTCCACATTGTTACGGAGAGCAAGGTGGCTGACGGCTAGAAATCCGAGCAGTTCTTGAACGCAACACGACTCATCTGCACACAACCGAGAACTTTTTCCACATTCCTTCCTTCCTACTGCAACTTTGCCCGACGATGTTAAAAAAAAGCGACATTGGATAATTTCTCGCTGCGGCGGCACAATCGGTTGAAAAACACTGGAATATAGGGTTCATTCTCCCCGTGTGTGTGTGTTTTTGTGGAAGATTAAAAAAAAAAAAAAATTACACAGTACAGTTTAATCGAGCTAGGGCGGGCTCAGCCGTCCCTCAGGGCGGGCACGGCCCCCTAATGCCCGCCCATGCCGCCGGGTCTGGCGTGACGTCACTACAAGGAAACAACCGGCTCAGTGCTTAGTACTGAATGGCAGCGATGATAGCGGACAATTTTGTTTCTAGTTGCAGCGAAGAATCCGACGTAACGATCATTCTTCTAATGGTGACGAGGAGAGTTATGAACCTTTCTTTGTTGTTTTGGGTTATCAATTTGAGCCCAAACGAAAGCCAATGCAGCCTAATGAAAGGATCATTGAGAGGAGCAATCACACTGATGAAACATCGGCAACATCGTGTGGGAAACACCGAATGGTTTGTTTTGCATTTCTTTTTGTGAAGCTGATACACCGTGACCGCAAAATAATGTAATGTATAGAATAATTTTCATTTATTGTGCTATCATAGGTTTTCGCTCTGCCAACAGACACAAATATGAATGCGATTCGAGGATTTGTTCTATATATTATACGAGCGATAATTTATACATGTGTCCAGTCCTATATCCAATGCGTGATATGTTTTTATTATAAAAGAGTATTCACTCTGGCCATTTCGAGCTTGGCTGCTCCGCTACTTTGGTTAGCCTGGGGTGGTCTCATCAGAGCCAGTCGTCCTCTTTCTTGATATCTCGGAACATTTAGGTGGCTGTGCGTTTATGGTGGCTGCTTTCATCAGCTATTTCTTAGCAAAACCTGATTTCATTTGTCCATAGTTCGAATAGCTTTCAGGTGTAAAATGCGCACCACACAAAACCGTGCCGGAGGCTGGGTCTGCAAAATTAGCCCTCTTAGCACGGACGAACTTTACTCATTGTCTGCGTAGTCCAGCTCTTTTTCTCACATTCGGGAACTCATGGGTACTACATTGCGACAAATGGCTATTTGTAGACCACATAGCATGACAGGTTTGAACCATTTTAGCGATTTTTTGATAAAACATGAACGCAACTCTCTCGTCGATAAACAACGATTGCACCTGCCTCGACCTTTCGTTTCCTTGTTATGACGTCTCCGCCCCATTGGGCTGTTTCCGGAATACTTTCGGAAATGTTCGTAATTTTCGATCTATTATCGATAATTGCTCATGAATGCGATTTATTTTTTTGTTAACTTTATTAATATTTGTTATTTTACCACATAACGGTTCTATTGATATCTCACAGCCCCTTAGTGTTGTAATACCCTTTAAGTGAATTATTCTCATTATGTTCAGATTTAAGGCCTAGTTTTACTTTCGCGTCAGACCTGTGCCGTCAAGGAAGACCCGATTTACGACCCTGCGCTGTAGCCTGACGTGGTCCTATTGATTTTTCAAACCCTAGCGTCAGCCTAGCGTCACATCAATGCATATGACGTAGTGGAAATGGACTGTTATTGGTTCGCTCAGACTGTTGTTTCCGGTTCAACGCGAAATCACCGCCAATGTAAAACATTATTTTTCCACAGGCAAAAATGGACCAAGCCGACGGGAGTATCATTGAAGAGCAAGTCTCGTCAAGACATTATTATGATTGCCAAACGGCAAGGTCGGCGATTGAAAAAAAAAAAAATGGAAGAACCACCGCGACGTGTGTGTTCTGAATCGAGTGGCCACACGAAGCGGTGACCCAGTCGGCCAAAAACTGCCAGCTTTTTATCTCTTTATGTCGTATTTTTGGTTGGTGCACTTCATCATTTACTGTGTCCATTTGTTTTATGTGAGTCTGTGACTTATTTACATGTCACACTTCGAGTATATGAAGAATAAAGCACAGGTTTGGTGTCAAAATAGTTATTTTGATCTTTAATTTTTAATAACAGACAGTTCACACATGATACATCATCACTGATTGAGAGTGCCTCGGTGCTTTTTATGATAACGTTAACATCAAGGGTTCCAACGCAGTTTGGGAAGTTCCACAGACGCCAGAAATCTGCTATGGCTTCCCACTGGCTGGTTGTAGGACACGGCAAACAAATCGGGCTGGAGGGCTTTGCAGACCTGGACAAAACGCTGGACGCAGTGCTTGACGCCAGTTTGACGCTAGCCGCCACAGCTACCTGGTTTTCACCCGAGGCTAGAAGAACTCTATGCGGCATCAAAAGTTGGACAGACCGCCTCGAAACCGTCTTCTGCGTCGCCTGCGCCTCAACATTTGTATGATCAACATTTATTCAATGTTGATGAGCTGAAGATCCACATTCAAGCGTTCCATCTTGCATTGTTTATTTTTCTCAGTTATACTAGAAAAGATGAAGTCAACAAGCATGCCCCAAAACCGTACAGACATAACACAACACCCCTCTAGTGGCTTGGCGGTGAATTACAGACCAACGCGTCACCTGGCCGGAGAACCATCGATTGTCAAATGACGCCGTAGTCGCTGCGCCGTCACCGCATCGCGGGAGTGTGACTCAGGCTTTACTTCCCATGGGCTCACCACTTGTGGGAGGGGCCAAGGAAGTCAGGTGCGTAGAATGTTGGCTGGCAGCCAAAGGAGGGGTCCGTGGCGATCTGATCCTCGGCTGCAGGAGGTGGCTTTTGGGACGTGGAATGTCAACTCTCTGGATGGAAATGAGCCCGAGCTTGTGCGTGAGGTTGAGAAATTCTGACTCGATGTAGTCGGGCTCACCTCCACACATGGCTTGGGTTTTGATACCAGTCCATGGGGATTGGACACTATTCCACTCTGGAGCTGCCCATGGTGAGATGCGACGAGCAGGTGTAGGCATACTTATTGCCCCCCGACTCGCTGCCTGTACACTGGGGTTCAACCCGGTGGACGAAAGGGTAGCCTCAGCTGGAACGGGAGATCAACAGGCGGATCGGTGCTGCGTCTGCAGTGATGCGGACTCTGCATCGGTCCATCGTGGTGAAGAGGGAGTTGAGTCGAAAAGAGAAGCTCTCTATTTACCGGTAGATCTATGTTCCTACCCTCACCTATGGACACGAGTAGTGGGTCATGACCGAAAGAACAAGATCCCGGATACAAGAGGTCGAAATGAGTTTCCTCTGTAAGGTGTCCGGGCTCTCCCTTTAGAGATAAGGTGAGAAGCTCGGTCATCCGGGAGGGGCTCTTAGTAGAGCCGCTGCTCCTCCACATCGAGAGGAGCCAGATGAGGCGGCTCGAGCATCTGATTAAGATGCCTCCAGGGCACATCCCTGGTGAGGTGTTCCGGGCACATCCCACGGGGAGGAGGCCGACCCAGGACATGCTGCGGAGACTATGTCTCCCGGATGGCCTTGGGATCCCCCAAGAAGAGCTGGCTGAAGTGGCTGGGGGGAGGGAAATCTGTGCTTCCCTTCTGAAGCTGCTGCCCCCGCTACCCGATCTCGGATAAGCGGGAAAAAATGGATGGATGGATGGATGGATGGACGGACGGACGGAAGGATGGATGGATGTTTAGACTTACATTTATCCCTTTTCACTTGCTGAATGTGCCGGTCCATTTTCCCCCCTCAAACACTCGTTTGATTGGCTGATGACTTGACCCCTCCTCCCTCCTGCCACACAGACACACAGACTCACACAGCCCAGACAAATTCATGTCGACAACATGCCACCTCCTCCACCCCCTTTGAAGAGTAGGGCAAGGGAAGGAAAGGCAAATTTATTTGTATAGCATAATTCAACGCAAGGCAATTCAAAGTGCTTTACAACACATGAAGGTCATAAAAAAAATATTTTAAAGTTTTTTGCGGTCAGCAGCAGCCACTGTAAGTAATGTAAAAAGACGCCAAAGTTGTAGAGGTGGGGGAAACACCACTAATTTTGCTACTGAAAATCTGACCTGCATCAAAGTTAGCGTAACGTTAAACTGTGTGAACTTGCTAACCTGCAAAACTACTGCGGTCAGGCCAGCCTCCTACAAGGAACAACAAAGTCAAGCTAGCCGTCCTTCAGTTGGATCATTGTTTGCAACACTGACATGAACATGAATTGATATGAAAAAAAAATCTGTGAAATGAAATAACACATCAGAATTTCATGAGAGTACTTTGGTTTGAGTCTTGGGGAAGTTCAGTATGCCTCAGATGTCGATCGGTCCTTGGATATGTCAGATTTTTTTTCTTTTTTTTTTTTTTTTCCCCAAATCACTTTTATATTACAATACTTAAGTTTGAGTCTAGGGGTGCTCCAGTGTCCCCCAAAAGTGGACCCATTCTTGGATAGCTCCTTTTTTTTTTTTTTTTTAATAAAGGGACTTGCACTTCGAAATGTTTCTTTGCTAAGTTCTTAAAAAGAAACGTTTCAATCGAACGTTGTATCACCTGAACCAATACACATGAAAGTTAGTTTAAGTCAATACAGATTTTGCATTGACGATTTAACCTATCAATTAGTTAGGTTCATATTCGTGAGAAATGTACCTCTGACCCCCATTCAATAATCTGTTTGGTTGGCTGATGACTAGACCCCGCACACACACACGACCTTGACAGAAATACATGTTAGAAAAGGAGTGATAGTTTTTTCTGCCAGCAGCAGCCACTATAAGTAATGTAAAAAGACGTCAATGTTGTGGAGGTGGGGAACACGCCACTAATTTCGCTAATGAAAGTCAGACCCACATCAGAGTTTGAATAACAAACTGTGAACTTGCTGGGGTGAATAGTAAGGTGCTTCGAGAGTAGTGTCCTCCTGCATGTGTTTTAGTGTTAACTTTAATTAAACTGTGAGAAATGTAGTGAACTCTGATGGAATCTACGGAACCAGCAAAACGTGAGCAAGAACCTGCTAACAGAGGTCCCACTAATGCACTTTAGAGATGAAAATAAAGGAAACGTACAGTGGGGCAAATAAGTATTTAGTCAACCACTAATTGTGCAAGTTCTCCCACTTGAAAATATTAGAGAGGCCTGTAATTGTCAACATGGGTAAACCTCAACCATGAGAGACAGGATGTGGAAAAAATCCCCAGAAAATCACAGTTTGATTTTTAAAGAATTTATTTGCAAATCATGGTGGAAAATAAGTATTTGGTCAATACCAAAGTTCGTCTCAATACTTTGTAATGTACCCTTTGTTGGCAATAACGGAGGCCAAACGTTTTCTGTAACTCTTCACAAGCTTTTCACACACTGTTGCTGGTATTTTGTCCCATTCCTCCATGCAGATCTCCTCTACAGCAGTGATGTTTTGGGGCTGTCGTTAGGCAACACAGACTTTCAACTCTCTCCACAGACTTTCTATGGGGTTGAGATCTGGAGACTGGCTAGGCCACTCCAGGACCTTGAAATGCTTCTGATGAAGCCACTCCTTTGTTGCCCTGGCTGTGTGTTGAGGATCATTGACATGCTGAAAGACCCAGCCACGTCTCATCTTCAATGCCCTTGCTGATGGAAGGAGATTTTCACTCAAAATCTCTTGATACATGGCCCCATTCATTCTTTCCTTTACACAGATCAGTCGTCCTGGTCCCTTTGCAGAAAAACAGCCCCAAAGCATGATGTTTCCTCCCCCATGCTTCACAGTGGGTATGGTGTTTTTCGGATGCAATTCAGTATTCTCTCTCCTCCAAACACGAGGACCTGTGTTTCTACCAAAATGTTGCACTTTGGTTTCATCTGACCATAACACATTCTCCCAGTCCTCTTCTGGATCATCCAAATGCTCTCTAGCAAACCGCAGACGGGCCTGGACGTGTACTTTCTTCAGCAGGGGGACACGTTTGGCAGTGCAGAATTTGAGTCCCTGGCGGCGTATTGTTTTACTGATAGTAGCCTCTGTTACTGTGGTCCCAGCTCTCTATAGGTCATTCACTAGGTCCGCCCGTGTGGTTCCGGGGTTTTTGCTCACCGTTTTTGTTATCATTTTGACGCCACGGGGTGAGATCTTGCATGGAGCCCCAGATCGAGGGAGATTATCAGTGGTCTTGTATGTCTTCCATTTTCTAATAATTGCTCCCACTGTTGATTTCAATTACACCAAGCGTTTTACCTACTGCAGATTCAGTCTTCCCAGCCTGGTGCAGGTCTACAATTTCGTCTCTGGTGTCCTTCGACAGCTCTTTGGTCTTGGCCATAGTGGAGTTTGGAGTGTGACTGACTGAGTTTGTGGACAGCTGTCTTTTATACCGATAATGAGTTAAAACAGGAGCCATTAATACAGGTAACGAGTGGAGCCTCGTTAGACCTTGTTAGACTTCGTTAAAAGTTAGACCTCTTTGACAGCCAGAAATCCTGCTTGTTTGTCGGTGACCAAATATGTATTTTCCACTCTAATTTGGAAATAAATTCTTAAAAAATCAAACAATGTGATTTTCTGTTTTTTTTTCACATTCTGTCTCTCATGGTTGAGGTTTACCCATGCTGACAATTACAGGCCTATCTAATCTTTTCAAGTCGGAGAACTTGCACATTTGGTGGTTGACTAAATACTTATTTGCCCCACTGTAGATGAAAGAGACAACCAATTAAATCAATGTATTACTCTTGTGGAAGGACAATGTAAGCTAAAATTAGTTCCATGTATAGTTAAGTTGTATCCCCCCAAAAACACCCAAAAAAAACAACCACTGTAAATTTCCTTTGTATGAAAAAATTTTGAAAAATGACTTGGTCCCATGAAAGTAACATCCTTCTTCATTTTTATGTAGGAAACACATCAGCATATTTGTGAGAAATGTAGCCCTGACCCCTGTTCACCCTATCTGTTTGGTCTTATTAATGTCCCGTCCCCTGCAAAAAGTGTACATGCAAGTCCTAGGCTCCAAAATGTACAGGAAGTGTCCCGCATGTAACCTAAAATTACACGGAAGTGAGAACTAAAATCAGCTAAACACGTGCATTATTACTTGTGATGCTGTCCAAACTAACTCCCATGAGATAAGTTGCGGTCTCACACAATTTTGTTGCTGGTTCACTGCGTTCATATAATTGATCCAAAGGGGATCAATGAGAGGACTGATGTGTTTACATGCCAGTGGGCCGTTTGTTCATGTAGCGTTAATCAATATGTTCACAATATTACAGCAATTGTACCCAGTGCAGTCCACCCAAAATAATATTATAGTGGTCCCTTTGAATTTACAGTATTTTATCCATCTTTTAGGAAATTCCTTCTCTTTTTAATAAAGAAACTTGTCCTTTATTGTCTGGCAGCAAATATTGTTATTGGTATAGCAACATTTTAATTCCTTTGGATTATTATTTGTGGTTCTGTGCCTCCTCCTCTGCGGTTCATGTGAGGACATACAGTATGTCTCACAACACTAGCAGCTGTGTGAACGTCATCAGCAATGCTTTTGTAGCCTAGTAACAAGCCCAAGACTGTCATTTATAGCATCCCGGGGATTCTCGGTCACTGGTTCGACTGCTCTTCAAAAAATAAAACAACATTAAAAACATTGATGATGGCAGCATTTTGTTTCCCATATTTTATTTATTTACAGGTTGTTTGGAGCAATGTTGTGACAGTCAAAAATGTGTCATCTTGCAGAGAATTTAAAAAAAAAAAAAAAAAAACTTTTTGCACACAAAAACCATTTCAATAAGATCAGTAGAGATATCCGATAACATCGGTCAATAAAAGCATATTAATTCTTAATCTCATTGTATTATGTACAGTGGTATGAAAAAGTATCTGAACCTCTTGGAATTTTTCACATTTCTGTATAAAATCACCATCAAATCTGATCTGATCTTTGTCAAAATCACACAGATGAAAAAACAGTTTTTGCTTTAACTAAAACCACCCAAACATTTATTGATTTTCATTAGGGCTGTCAAAATTATCGCGTTAATGGGCGGCAATTAATTTTTTAAATTAATCACGTTAAAATATTTGACGCATTTAACGCACATGCCCCGCTCAAACAGATTAAAATGACACCAGTGTCGTGTCCATCTGTTACTTGTGTTTTTTGTCGCCCTCTGCTGGCGCTTGGGTGTGACTGATTTTATGGGTTTTTCAGCAAGCTGAGCATTGTGTAATTATTGACATCAACAATGGCAAGCTACTAGTTTATTTTTTTGATTGAAAATTTTACAAATTTTATGAAAATGAAAACATTAAGAGGGGTTTTAGTATAAAATTTCTATAATTTGTACTAACATTTACCTTTTAAGAACTACAAGTCTTTTTGGCCATGGATCGCTTTAACAGAATGTTAATAATGTTAATGCCATCTTGTTGATTTATTGTTACAGTAAACAAATACAGTACTTATGTACAGTATGTTGAATGTATATATCCGTCTTGTGTCTTATCTTTCCAATCCAACAATAATTTACAGAAAAATATGGCATATTTTATAGATGGTTTGAATTGCGATTAATTACGATTAATTAATTTTGAAGCTGTGATTAACTCGATTAAAAACTTTAATCATTTGACAGCCCTAATTTTCATATTTTAATGAGGATAGTATGCAAACAATGACAGCAGGGGGGAAAATAAGTAAGTGAACCATCACATTTAATATTGTGTGGCCCCCCCTCCTTTGGCAGCGATAACTTCAACCCGACGCTTCCTGTAGCTGCAGATCAGTCTGGCACATTGATCAGGAGTAATCTTAGCCCATTTTTCTCTACAAAAGTTCTGTAGTTCAGTCAGATTCCTGAGATGTCTGGCATGAATCGCTCTTTACGTCATGCCACAGCATCTCAATGAGATTCAAGTCTGGACTTTGACTTGGCCACTTCAGAACGTATATTTTCTTCTTCTGAACCCATTCTGAAGTTCATTTACTTTTGTGTTTTGGATCATTGTCTAGTTGCAGCATCCATCCTCTTTTTAGCTTCAACTGTCTGACAGACAGCATCAGATTTTCCTGCAAAACATCCTGATAAGCTTTTGAATTCATTTTTCCATTAATGATTGAAAGTTGTCCAGGCCCCGAGGTAACAAACAGCCCCATATCATGATGCTCCCTCCACCATGCTTCACGGTGGGGACGAGGTGTTGATGTTGGTTAGCTGTTCCATTTTTCCTCCACACATGACGTTGTGTGTTACTCCCAAACAATTCAACTTTGGTTTCATCAGTCCACAAAATATTTTGCTAAAACTTCTGTGGAGTGTCCATGTGCCTTTTTGCGAACATTAAACGGGCAACAATGTTTTTATAGACAGCAGTGGCTTCCTCCGTGGAGTCCTCGCATGAACATGCTTCTTGGCCGTAGTTTTACATATAGTTGATGTGTGCACTGACTGTCGATTGATGAACATCCAGACTCTCAGAGATGGTTTTGTATTCTTTCCCAGCTTTATACAAATAAATAATCCTTGATCACAGGTCTTCAGACAGCTCTTTTGAACGAGCTATGATGCAAATCAAGACAATTCTTACCAGGTGTGTGTTTTATAGTGAGCGGGGCAGATTTAAACCACTCATCAGTGATTGGGAACACACCTGACATAAATAGTTTGGTAAAAATTGGTTTCAATTGCTCATTAAGTCTCCTTAGGCAGAGTGTTCCCTTACTTATTTTTCCCCATTCTGTCATTGTTTGCATGTTATCCTCATTAAAATATGAAAACCTGTAAATGTTTGGGTGCTTTTAGCCAAAGCAGACACTGTTTTTTTCATCTGTGTGATTTTGACAAAAATCAAATCACATCTGATAGTGATTTTATGCAGAAATGTGAGAAATTCCAAAAGGTCCAGATACTTTTTCATACCACTGTTTAATGACAAATAACGTCTATTCTATTCTATTCTATTCTATTCTATTCTATTCTATTCTATTCTATTCTATTCTATTCTATTCTATTCTATTCTATTCTGTTCTATTAAAATAATACCAGTAAATATCATTTTTGAGCCAGTTTCTATGTTAGGTTATAAAGTAATATACAAGCCTTTGTGGATGGGCTGGTCAAAACTTAGCACAGTAGCGGTGCTTACAGAGATCTTTAGATGTCTCCTTTCTTGTTGTTTTTTGGCAGTTTACCCCTTGAATCATAAATCCAAAATCCTAAACAGTCAACAGAAAAAAATAAAATAAGTAAGGAATTACCACTAAACTGCTTATTGGGCAATTGATTTGCCCACACAAGCAGAGCTGGACAAAAAACAGTTCCTTACCATGTGAGTTGCTTCAAAGAAAATAAGATTTTCATATTTAAGGACGAAGAAAAAATTGTTGCACTTTAAATTCAAGAAGACAGAACCCTGTTTGATCTCAATCCTTGATTGAGAGTGTAATCCCTTCAACCTAAAACCTTGTGACTCTGCTGGTGCACTTGAAAGGAACAATATTGGGTTCCCCACATAATTTTACCACATCACATAAACTCACCATTGTGAAGTTTTCTTCTAACTTAATCTGATTTAACCCATTAAGGCAGCTGTGTCAAATGTACAGCCTTGGAGGTCCAACCCAGCCCTTGGAGTTGTTCTGCAGATTCCTTGTCGCTCATTATTACTGTACAAACTTAATCAGGTGCTTTTATTTTGATATCGGGGCCGTACAACCAGAAATTTGTGATTTATGTGATCGAGTGCATTTGGCTGACTTTAGCTTAATTTGCCATACAAAAGTCCGCTAGCTTAAATGCTACGAATGCAGATACAGTGGGGCAAATAAGTATTTAGTCAGTCAACCACTAATTGTGCAAGTTCTCCCACTTGAAAACATTAGCGATGCCTGTAATTGCCAACATGGGTAAACCTCAACCATGAGAGACAGAATGTAGAAAAAAAACAGAAAATCACATTGTTTGATTTTTAAAGAATTTATTTGCAAATCATGGTGGAAAATAAGTATTTGGTCAATACCAAAAGTTCATCTCAGTACTTTGTTATGTACCCTTTGTTGGCAATAATGGAGGCCAAACTTTTTCTGTAACTCTTCACAAGCTTTTCACACACTGTTGTTGGTGTTTTGGCCCATTCCTCCACACAGATCTCCTCTAGGGCAGTGATGTTTTGGGGCTGTCGTTGGGCAACACGGACTTTTAACTCCCTCCACAGATTTTCTATGGGGTTGAGATCTGGAGACTGGCTAGGCCACTCCGGGACCTTAAAATGCTTCTTACGTAGCCACTCCTGTGTGTTGGGGATCATTGCCATGCTGAAAGACCCAGCCACGTCTTATCTTCAATGCCCTTGCAGATGGAAGGAGATTTTCACTCAAAATCTCTCAACACATGGCCCCATTCA
The DNA here is from genome assembly GCF_030265065.1 of Corythoichthys intestinalis. NCBI lineage: Eukaryota > Metazoa > Chordata > Actinopteri > Syngnathiformes > Syngnathidae > Corythoichthys > Corythoichthys intestinalis. The sequence continues at coordinate 8,680,715 of NC_080399.1, read as the reverse complement.
TTCGTTCTTTTACACAAATCAGTTGTCCTGGTCCCTTTGCAGAAAAACAGCCCAAAAGCATGATGTTTTCACCCCTATGCTTTACAGTGGGTATGGTGTTCTTCGGATACAATTCAGTATTCTTTCTCCTCCAAACAAGAGAACCTGTGTTTCTACCAAAAAGTTCTATTTTGGTTTCATCTGACCATAACACATTCTCCCAGTCCTCTTCTGGATCATCCCAATGCTCTCTAGCGAACCGCAGATGGGCCTGGACGTGTACTTTCTTCAGCAGGGGGACACGTCTGTCTGTGCAGGATTTGAGTCCCTGGTGGCGCATTGTGTTACTATAGTAGTCTTTGTTACTGTGGTCCCAGCTCTCTGTAGGTCATTCTCTAGGTCCCCGCGTGTGGTTGTGGGATTTTTGCTCACCGTTTTTGTTATCATTTTGACGCCACGGGGTGAGGAGGGAGTTGAAAGTCCGTATTGCCCAACGACAGCCCCAAAACATCGCTGCTCTATAGGAGATCTGCATGGAGGAATGGGCCAAAATACCAGCAACAGTGTGTGAAAAGCTTGTGAAGAGTTACAGAAAACGTTTGGCCTCCGTTATTGCCAACAAAGGGTACAAAACAAAGTATTGAGATGAACTATTGGTATTGACCAAATACTTATTTTCCACATTGATTTGCAAATAAATTCTATAAAAATGAAACAATGTGATTTTCTGGGGTTTTTTTTCACATTCTGTCTCTCATGGTTGAGGTTCACCCATGTTGACAATTACAGGCATCTCTAATATTTTCAAGTGGGAGAACTTGCACAATTAGTGGTTGACTAAATACTTATTTGCACCACTGTATTTACAATTCTCATAGCAAATCGCTCACACGTAACTCCACAAACTTTAGCTGTAAATGTAATTACAAATACATATACAAACATATATTATCTGAAACAACTTAGAGCCTTATGTGGGACAAACCAGAACGCAGCTGTCCTTTATCTACGACAGATGTCTGAATCTGCTACTCAGTCATACAAGGCGACATTCCAGCCAGACTCAATGCTGCCACCATAGGGCATACAATATCCTCCATCATTAAACAAAATACAATACTTTAGGACTTTTTGGATAGTTATGCGCGGAAATTCAGTTTTTGTCGCCAGCATAGGAACGGAACTTGTTCGAAACCGGGGACTAATGTACTGGAAGGACTGGAAACCAGTAATTTAACTAATGTGGCCAAAAGGAAGGAAGTGACGCATAATGAAGTCATTGCTTGCCATTGACAACAATAGACGTCCAATTCACTTTTACTCTGAATTATCTTTTTTATCATGATCATCTTCTGAGTTTACCATATTTTTCGGTCTATGTATAAAATTATTAACATAATATTATATTATTTCACATGTTATTTTCATACTAAACCACAAGAGGGCACTCAAAGCTGACGTTTCAAAATGGGTGGTAACTTATAAAAACAAATAGAAACAATTGAGAAGGGCTGAACAAAATGGCACCGAAAAGTAAATCATATTCTCCAGATTACAAGCTGGAAGTAGTGAAATATGCAGCCAAAAGTGGTAATAGAGCAACTTATACTCCGGTGCGACATATATACCGTAATTTTCTGACTATACGCAACAACTTTTTTCCCTCATTTTGAACCCTGTGGCTTATAGTCCAGTGCGGCTTATTTGTTGATTTACTGTATTTGGGTTAATATGTACCACTTTATTTGACAGCGGCGTCATAAGACTACCATAAGACCGTCATAATTATGGCACATGGCATCATAAGCATTAATGAATGCTCATGAGAGATGTTATTAAGTGTCATCCAGCAAATTATGTCACTAACTCCATTTCTGTCCACCTCGGATCTTTTACATCCATTCAAAAGTGAGACAATTTGCCAGATGACACAAAATGACATCTGTCATAAGCATTCATTAATGCTTTGGCAGTGTCATTTCATAATTACAATGGTCTTATGACAGTCTTTGAAATAATAAGCACAGAACATGTTTTTTGATTGTATTTACATCTGCATGCTAGGAGGCATGTTTTGGACGACAACAGTGTTGACAGCAGGTGGTAGCAGAGGTTGAATTTCTCCCCCAAGGGACTATATTGCCAAATGAAGCTTTCTGAAGCAATGAAGCTTTGCATCCAATTGGTTCAAAGCTTCATGGTGGTTCATTTGGTCTTATGATGCTGCTGTCAAATGAAGTGTTACTGGTTAATATATTTTTTTTGTAAGTATCCAATAATACAGTGAGGACCGTTGGGGCTTATAATCCAGTGCGGCTTATCAATGAACAAATGCCGTTTCCGTGTCAAATGTGGTGGGTGGCGGCTTTTAGTCAGGTGCGCCCTAGTCTGAAAATTACGGTATTTTTTTTCCCTTTTCACTGCGAATTTTTTGGCTGTTGCCACTTATACTAAGGTGCAATTTATAGTCCATAAAATACGGCAATTTATTTGGCCAAAAATAAACTAGTCCGGCCCACATGAGATCTAATCTCCATTAAAATTGCTCACAAACCAATATGAGTTTGACATCCCTGCTTTAGGGCACAGTGTTAACATATTGGCTCCCAATGACGGTAATAGACGATAATATTGCAACCTATTTGACCCAAAATATGATGTCCACCCAATTTGTATATGAACACCAGGTCTTTATGCTATTAAGTGGTTCTTAAATTATCAAAAAAATGTCACTTGCACCACAAAGGGTTCATTAACGTGGACTATAAACCCCAGCAAACCAATACACGCAGGCACAGGCTTATACAGTACTTTTTATCTTCTGTAAAAAAAAATTAAAAAACTAACAGACATGAGACATTATAATGCCCCCTTGCGGCCAAAACGCACGCACCAGGACGACCAATATAAAAAAAAAAAATCTAAATAAAAATGGGAACTCATTAGATTGTTATTGTGACTTATATGGTGACGTGTTCCGCGAATTATCATGTTTCAGTGCCATTGACAGCATTAGACGTCCAATTCTTTTTGACTGAGACGGCTCGCAGCGATTGTTCGACCGCTGCCAAACAGTTGTTCAACGCGCTCGGCCAAACAGACACAAGTACGGTGGGTGAATTATAACAAACAAAGGGTCACCACAACAAAAACATTAAAAAAAGAAAAAAATGTTTGTTTTTTTTTAAAGTTGTAATTTGTTAAAGTTATTGCTTGTTCAATGCTAAAACAGCTAGTTTTTACTCATTTAACTCTAGTTCCTCTCTATTTACATTAATGGCAACCAATGAAGTAATGACGGATGGACAGAAAAGAATAAAATGTAGAAAACAAAAATAAACACTATTAGCACGCTATTTGTGTATTTCGAGAGTCTGGCTCCCTCTAGTGGCAACAGAGTTCCAAACACTTACGATTCCGCGAATGTCAGAATATTAATCATCACGCGGGACAAACACTTCTTTCTGAAAATAACGTTTATTCATTCCAGAACTGCTAAATTCCTACTCAGACCACTTTTTTTCTTTTTTTCTTTTTTTTTTTTTACTTTGTGACGTCAAGAAAAAACGTCAATAAAGCTTTTTCATTAATGCCACTGAATTATACCACGTTAACTAAAGTCGCGTAGAAAGTAAAAGTACTTGTTTATGTTGCCTTTACGTACAGTAGGATTTTCCGCAAAAGTTGTCAAATCGACTGAAACTTTTTTTTGTACTGACTTTATGAATAGAAAGAGCCACCATGATTCAAAGTGGCCGGGGTGTGGCGGCGAACTAGCGTCATCGTTTGACATATTTTGCCGTTTAGCTGGAAGCGTGGGCGGAGTAAACCCCGTGCTCGGAGCTTTTTTACCGTGGGAGTGAACGCATCCGGAGCTGCTCACTCACTCCGGACTGTAAACACCAACAAGCGGTGTGGCTCGACGGGACATACGGGTAGAAAACCGACTCCCGAACGCCGAGAATGTCCTTTCAAATGCGGCTACTTCGCTAAAGTGTTGTGTTGACGGGGGTTAAAAGAAGACGAGACTGGAACACTTCTCATGTAATTGAAGTACCTTTTGACTAACCCAAGAATCCAGCTGGGCACCCAGCAACAGGTATTGCACCACATTTTATGCTAATTTAAACTGTTCTCACAGTCTACGGTTTAAATGATTACGTTACCACTTGAAAACAAGCGTATGACACACCCAAAAGGTAAAACATCACCAGAAACAACAAAATTCTTTGAATTTTCAAGTTCATTTCCTCATTCGTAACACTTCATGATGTCACTTTTCATAAGTTATTTAAGTTTCACTACTCCCCATAGAAAATACTGTACTAGAAATGAGAAACTTCCCCAAAAACCTGACGTGCCTGTAAAGTGACGATAAATTATACAAAAGTTAGTGTTGACTCAACCCTCCTAAATTTACATGACTTTTGAAAAACATGTAAAATGAGGCTTAAAAAATAAAGCCGTTATATTGTACTGAATGTGGTCACACCACACCATACTAGGGTTGGGCATCGTTTGAATTTGAACGGTTCCGATTACGATTCCACGTTTTGATTCTGGGTCTTTTAATAGGCAGGGTAAGAAAAAAATTGCATAGTTAAATTATTTTCTTAACTCTTCGATTCTTTTTTTTAAACTATATGAACTTTGAATTAAATGAATTTCTCACAGGGCTATTTTTAACTTGTATATAGATATCAGTCTTTGAACTTGACTATGATGAATTTTCTTGCCAAAGAAGTTCACTTTCACAAAGATCTTTATTTTTCAAAAGCTCTCAGAGAAAACATTTACACAAATTCTTTTGCCTATGTTTTAAAGTGTCTTATGCTGCAGGCATTTTGACATGTTATTGTGCTCCCTCTAATGGGCAAACCTGGAGCAGAATATCAAATAAACAAATAAAAAAACTACTTGTAAAACCCAGTTTAGATTAGCAACGGGTACAGTATGCTGCAGCTGTTGATTATTTTAGTAGTCGATTAATCGATGAGCTAGTTAGTTCGAATAATCGAGTAATCGGATGAGGAACATGAAAAATTTAATTCCTGAGCTGAGCCTCAAACGGTATGAAAAATAAATAAGGATCTATGTACAACAAAAGAACAAAGGCGCACCGCACACATGGTATTTTTAGACCGGGACGTCGCATCGTAAAGCAGAAGTAAAGCCGAAGTGGAACATTATAGACCCGCCCTCGCATAGACACCATGTTAATTCTGCTACTTTTCTTTCATAAACCAACATGCCGATCACACATTGCTTTTTTTGGAACTTGTAGAAACGACTCGAGACATTACGACGTATGAAGGATGTTTTCTTCATACGTTTCCAGAAAACAAAAACTCGGAGGAAAAAAATGTGTAGAATGAATGAACTTGCGCGGACTTTTAACGCCAGCTCGGTGTATCCATTCACTTTTCATATGCAGTAAACATTTTGTTGGGTTGGCGTGATCTTTCAGAGGACACAGAGGTAAGCCATTTTGATATTTTTTAACTTATTTTTTAGCATGACATTGTGCCGTGCTGCTTCTGTTTGACAATGAATGACCTGAAAAAAATTAAAATGGTATATGACTGCCACTGTTACCTTTTCTGTTGTATAAAAAACAACTTTAGTAAGGGGGGAGTGTAAATAAATTAGTGCTGCAACGATTAATTGATTAATTCGAGTATTCGATTAGAAAAAAAATATTCGAATTGAATTTTGTTGCTTTGAGTATTTGTTTAACTAAAGTGGCGTTGTAATGGGTTATTTTGAAAGTGTTTACATTTAGTTTTATTGATTAGGGTGGATACACTGCCCTCTGGTCTGCCTCTTTTCACATGGCTGAATCCAACTGCTCCCTGTTAAGACCAACGTAAGCTAAGTTTTTGTTTGAGCTAATGTTTTTTAATGCATTCTTGATTTAGTTTATACTAGTTGGTATATTTAGCCGTTTTTTGTGCGAATATGTGTCTGAACCATTTGTTAAGAGCATTGTAAAAAAAAAAAAAAAACTTTAGCATTTTATAGGATTTAAGCTAGCTGACTTTTTCTGTGTAAGTTAGCCAATTGTTCTTTTGGTGTACATAGATCCTCATTTAATTTTTTATTTTTTTATACCGTTTCAGGCTCAACTCGGGTATTTCAGTTTTTCATGTTCCTTATCCGATTACTCGATTATTCGAACTAACAAGTCCATCGATTAATCGACTACTAAAATATTTGATAGCTGCAGCCCTAAAAGAAATTATAGAATTAAGATTTTTTATCAATTAAAAAATTAAAAGTGTTCGTTGGCTGTCACTGAGTAGCATTTGCGATCGCTACACAAAATATAAATTATCCCTAAGAACGGTCAGAGACATAGGACAAACCAGAGGATATAATATATAGGAAATATATAGGAAAAACAGGGCTGGTGGTAAAGGATAGCTTGTTGAAACAGGAGAATGTCATTGTCAGCCGTGTAAGAAAAAGGTGTCGATAAAAAAGCTAAGGCTATGTTAAGGTCGGCTCGTTTTTTCCTCTTTTTCAGCCCTCAACACTGAAGCCATCTGTTTAACTGAACATTTTTATGTACTTCCACATCTTTGCAAGTGAATTTGGCACCACGGACATCATTTTCCGAGAGAATTGGTAGGTTTAGCTTTGTAAACATCTCCTTCGTACACGATTTCCATTCATTTCCTATTGGGGACAAACGGTGGCATATCCTCCCTTAGCAACAGTAGCTAACTTCATGAATATTAACGAGCGGAAGTGACGTGTTGCTTGCGGTATGCCATTGGCTAACTTACATGGTAAAACTCCGCTAGCTTAAATGCTACAAAACGCTAACTTAAATTTTTTTTTTTTTTTTATTATAATGCTCTTAACAAATGGTTCAGACGCATATTCGCACAAAAAACAACTAAATATACCTGTAAACTAAATGATGAATGCATTAAAAAAAACATTAGCGCAAACAAAAACTTGGCTTCCATTTGAACTGTGATGCTTGGCAGCAAATAAATGAACGAACAAACAAATACTCGTGTCAATCAAATGCAGATGCCAGCCCCTCCCATTCAAAATGCATTGGACGTCTATCACAGTTAATAGCAACCTTACATGCCTGCTAACCCCATGTTCGACTATCGAAGCTCCACTGACATTTTTGCCAACATTCTCACGAGGCCCTTGTTGTGCTCAGTCTGGAGACTTTAACAGGATAAACTCAAAAGTCATGTGGGTGGCTCCTGATTTAATAAAAGCGAAAAATCTCCTGGCAAGCTGTGCGAGTGCTGGCTTCGAGAGATTTTACTTGCATGACGAGCACGATATAGTGATTAAGACCAAGACTTGCCCAAGATCCAAGATGGTCCTGATCGAAACTAGCTGAGAGCCAGACAATACAAAGACCTTGAAAATGTAGTGTTAATTAATTTTAAAAAATGAAAATATATATTATTTTAAAATTTCTACATTTTCTTTCTTTCTTTTTATTTATTCAACGCTTTAACCCTTTAAGGTCTGGGCCTATTTTGTCTGATTTTGCATGCCCTTGAAGTTGCCTTTATATTTCAAAGACAAAATTGTTTACGATGGCCTGGTTTCGTCCCTTTTTTTGTGACACCTTGAACTTCATGTCCAAACTGTTGTTTCCTTCACTGACCAATTATAAATCATAATTTTGGGCCCAAAAAGACCAAAAATTCCAAAATCGTTTTGTCAAAATTTTTAATATTGATGTCCAATTGACAACCAAACATGCGTAATGAACCGTTTTGAAACTTTGTAATATTTATTCAACATGTTAGGATGAACATTCAACCAAAAAAATTTAGAATAAATAGTCTTTTATTTGACAATTCAACATAAACAACAGGTATAGCCATTGGCGTTTTTTGCATTTATACATGCTCTAGTCAAAACAGGTTATATACAGCAGACCAAACAGTGAAGAACAGTGAAAAAATATACCATCTAACACAAAAAGTGTTTAGAGGCCATCTCTTTATGAGTTTAGGTATTGCGGCCCATCACCTGATGAAAACTATGTACACACAATCAAGCTTCTTGAACACACATTTATATACACAAATTGAGAAGACTGATTGTGGGAAAAAAAAATATATATATAACATTGGGGAAAAAAGTATTTTCAAAAATATTTACAATAAACAAGTTAAATTTTTTTCAGGCATGCCACTCCGAAAAGCAGTTTCGTCCTGGAATTAGACACAGGGCTACATCACAGCCCACACTTCCATGGGGTGTCGGTCCTCTTTCCACCCTTCCATTTTCATTTCACTTTACTTTCATTGTCACTATAAATGTACATGAAACAAAAGTCAGTATTTATGAAAATAATAAAGTATAAAATAAAAATATATACAGCAATAAATAATAATGGAAATCTATATGTATGACAATAGAAAGAATACCGTAGCTGAATATGTACTACATCCCTAATCTTCATATAGAAAGAAGACCACAAATTATACTTTGATCTGATATGCACATTTTATTATTACATACACAAACACGCACTTATATTGCATCAAAATTAACTTTGTCTTGCAATATCAAAAGAAACTTTTACAGCATTAAAAAAAAAAAAAAAAAAAAGCGAGTTGGCTTACCTCTGCTCGTCGATGGCGTCACCCACGTGTTCAAATCCGTCACTATCTTCACTCGAGGACTCTTCCGAAGAAGACGATGATGACGAATTTGGACCACCCTCTTCCTCAAGTTGATCAAAAAGCACAATTGCTTGCGCTAAATTTAGTTTTCCGTTCATCCTCAAAGTCACACAAAGTCGCTCGCCCGCTTGCTTGATTCAAACGGCCGTCGCTCCCCCCTCGCTGCTTCAGAACACTCCTGCCTCTCGTTCGGTGGAACCTCGCACGGCAGTTATATTGATAAAAAAAAAACAACGCATTTTGTGCTTCCACTGTGACTTCGAAAGGGTTCGTTTGATTTGTGTTTTTTTCATGGAGCTTCCGTTTTGAAAAAGGACAAGAAATGATGGAATTATAGACATAAACAAATGATCCATGCAGCGTTTTAATGTTTTTTGAGAGGACAATAAAACTATAAAACTTAAATGACAATATCTCACGTTTTAGGTGGTCGATTGACTTCAAATAACAACGAGAGTAAACCGCAACTTCCGCACTTTAAAACGAGACCAACCAACGGCATGTGGGTGACGTAATTAAAACGCGAGGGTGCTTCAAAGACGACGTGCGCTGAGGACGCGCCGGCGCGTCTTTCGACTCTCAAGGGTTAAGGTCTGGGGCTATTTTGTCCGATTTTGCTCCAACGACCCGTGCTGGCAGGACTCCGACCATCTGGCCAAAAGGCCAAACTTTGCGCGTTCACCTTAATTCAATTCAATTTTATTTGTATAGCCCTCAATCACAACAGATGTCTCAAAGGGCTTTACAGAGGCAATATGATACACAATTAGAAATGAAGCAACAAAGATGAATAGATACAGTTCAAGTCCTGGGTATCCCCTATCCTTAAGACCCTCCATGCCGGCAAGGAAAAACTCCAAAAACTCCAGAGTCAGTTGGGAGAAAAATGAGAAACCTCGGGGAGTACCACAGTCAGGAGAGATCCACTCCCAGGACGGATAGACAGGAACCCCAGAACTGCTAATGGGAATTAGCAGGCGAAATTACAGTCCGTAAAAACGCAGTGGAGTAAAGGAGCAAGAAGAGGTCCATCTAGCCAGATGAGACGGGGGTAGCAGCGAGGACGTCTATCCAGCCAGGGGTCCGGACAGTCAGGAGGCTGCAGGTGAAAAATAGCCCCTCCCCAGAGGGGAGGAGGGAAAGGGGACACCGGGTGACTAGTGATGAAGAGACTAGACAACTAGATATTAACATTGGAAAATGTTGGAAAATTGAATTGAATTGAATTTAATTAAAATAGAAATAAAGTAAGACAAGTGGTAGGTAGAGTAAGAAAAGGAGATAGAACTCAGAGGCTGTACTTCCCCCAGCATTATAGCTTCTAGTGCAGCTTAGACTAAACTGTGAGTCTACTCCAACTTCAACTAGCCTAACCATAAGCTTTGTCGAATAGGAACGTTTTTAATCTAATCTTAAATGTGCAGACTGTCTCGGCTTCTTTAATACTAGCTGGAAGCTGATTCCATAAAACGGGCTTGGTGGCTAAAGGCTCTAGCTCCGACAGTACTTTTATAAACCCTGGGAACTACCAGTAGACCTGCATTCTGAGATCGGAGTGTTCTGTTGGGGCAGTATCGAACCAGAGCATCGGTGAGATAAGATGGCCCCAACCCATTAATGGTCTTAAACGTAAGAAGGAGTATTTTAAATTTAATTCTAAACTCGACTGGAAGCCAGTGAAGTGCCTGGAGCACAGGGGTGATGTGCTCTCTTCTATTGGTTCCTGTTAAAAGTCTTGCTGCTGCGTTTTGGACTAGCTGAAGACCTTTTAGAGAACTTTTAGGACAAGCTGCAAGTAGGGAGTTACAGTAATCCAATCTCGATATAACGAACGCGTGAATTTTTCTGCATCGCTAACCTTAGTCTTAACCCCTTGTACTGACTCCATTTTGAAAGCTGGAAAAAGGCGTCGAAGCACAAGTTGACAATTTATTCAGGTCGACAGCGATCATACAGCACAGAGGGACCCAGGCGAGGATCCAAGGTCACCATATCACAAGTCAACAAAAGTTTCCCGAGAAAAAATGACAACAATTAGTTAAACATTCAGTCTTTTTGAAGGCTCTCGTGGGGTGAGCTGTGGGTAGAAGAAAGGTGTGTTTAGGCGTTGTTTAGGATTATTGTCTGTTTGTGGATTGGACGGGATGGTTCAAGAGTTGCTGTTGTTAGGGCAACGAGGGTTGTGGATTTTGCCACTTCAGCATCAAAGCGGCTCTTGGAGTCTTATCAGTCGTGTTATCAACTGGATATCGGGCGTTCTCCGGTGTTCCTTGTGTGGGGACAGGGTGTCCCGCCATTTGTTCTGGACTGTCTGGGAGAACTGATTGTGAGAGTGGGTGGTGCAGACGTGGGCTTGTCAGCGTCAATCTTGCTAATAAGAAGGCGTCATGTATCTCTTATGCCCTATAATCTGCTTGTTTTCCTTAAACTATGGTATAAATGCTATTTATTTTATATTGGGGGTGTGAGTAATACAGTCAAACAGTAAATACGAGAAATGGTACTATTCCCTGATTGATTATATTAAGTGTGTTAGAGTAATACAAACAGTCGATCGGTAAGTATGAGAAAAGATACTATTCCCTGATTATTAAGTGTGTTATAACGAAGAATAAAGCAAGCAGTTAGACTGTGCCCACGAGAAAAAGTACTATCTCCTTCACTTTCTAACCACGCACATCATCACCCAGGGTCCGCTATGGCCGCGCACCCGGGCGGCGACGGAGGCGTCCCCGCCCTCGGCTCGGAGCTGCCGGCCATGTTCGACGGTGTGAAGATGGCGGCGGTGGCCACCGTCCTCTACGTCATCGTCCGCTGCCTCAACCTGAAGAGTACCCCCTCGCCGCCGGAGGTCAGCCACCAGGACACGCCGCTCGCCCGCTACCTGCTCAAAAGCTGCCCCCTCCTAACTAAAGAGTGAGTGAAAAACAATACGATTGACGTCACGGTGAAAAAAACAAAACAAAATGTCTGTTGACATGGTACACACCCCCAGGCGTGGGAGCAGTATTTACCTGTATATATAAACATGAAACAAGAAGGCGAAGTAGAAGTTTGTTTGCTCTCATGGCCTGCCATTGACAATGAATGATGTCCAATTCATTTAAAATGTTGCTGTTAATGCTCATCTTTCAGTGCCAATGATGGCGCTAGACGTCTAATTTATTTTGAGTGGGAGGGTCGGCGGGGAGTATTCGCGACGAGTTGATGAACTGATGGGCAACTCATCTTTAACAATTATTTTGATAGTTGATGAATCGTTTAGAGACGCCGTTGACCTCAGAATTGTCTAAATCCTCTTTTTTGCTTAGCGTAGCTTTTACGGTGTATCACAAAAGTGAGTACACCCCTCGCATTTCTGCAGATATTTAAGTATATCTTTTCATGGGACAACACCCGTCTCATCAGACCATAGGACATGGTTCCAGTAATCCATGTGCTTTGTTGACATATCTTCAGCAAACTGTTTGCGGGCTTTCCTGTGTACTGTCTTCAGAAGAGGCTTCCTCCTGGGGTGACAGCCATGCATACCAATTTGATGTAGAGTGCGGCGTATGGTCTGAGCACTAACAGGCTGACCCCCCCACCTGTTCAATCTCTGCAACAATGCTGACAGCACTCCTGTAACGAGTCACATGACATTTTGGAGGAAAAATGACATGCAGTACTCAATTTGGACATTTAGGGATGTACGTTTTTTCAAAGGGGTGTACTCACTTATGTTGCCAGGGGTTTAGATATTAATGGCTATATGTTGAGTTATTTTGAGGGGAAAATATATTACCGTATTTTCCGCACTATAAGGCGCACCTAAACGCCTTAAATTTTCTCAAAAGCCGACAGTGCGCCTTATAATCCACTGCACCTTATATATGAATCAATATTGAGCCGCAACAGTTTTTTTTTTTTTTTTTGACAGATTTATACAAATTTGCAAACCAAAACGGGCTCACAAAATTGCACCATTATAATAAGAAAAGCACAAATAACACTCTCCATCATAATATACAAAATCTTACTTGTTTACCATGTGTGTGTTCATACACGCACATACACACACACACACAGCCGCCGACTCCATTTCCCCCCGAAGAAGAAATAGTGCGTGGTGCATGCTGGGATATATAAAACAGCATTTCATTTCCATTTGTGTGTTTGTGTAAAGACAAATAGTCATAGGCAGTTTTGGCCTTTATACATGCTCTGGTCAAATACAGTGCATACATTGCAAAACAGTGGGAAAAATTTTAACCCATATAACACAAAAAGGGTGACTGTGGAAAAGAAAAAAGTTTCCCTCCACTGCGTGATATAAATGTTGCACAACATGCTCCTTATATATGAGAAAAACTTTTTAAAAATGTCATTCATTGAAGGTGCGCCTTATAATCCGGTACGCCCTATAGTGTGGAAAATACGGTTACTCTATTTTAAACAGAGCCCTCCATAATTATTGGATTTATAATAATTTTTTTTCAGTTTTTCAGCTTCTAATATTTTTTTTTTTAATATGGGACCTTAATGGAAAAAAAGAGAAAAATCCAACCTTCAATACAAGTGCATTTATTCAGTGGGGATAAAATTCCACATCAAGAAATAATTATTTGACATCAAATAATGTGTGTCACAATTATTAGCATCCCTGGTGTTAATACTTTGTACAACCCCCTTTTGCCAACAAAACAGCACCTAATCTTCTCCTATAATGTTTCACAAGATGGGAAAAGACAGAAAGAGGGATCTTCAGCCATTCCTCTTTGCAGAATCTCTCTAAATCATCCAGAGACCTGGGTCCTCTCTTTTGTACTCTCCTCTTCAGCTCACCCCACAGGTTTTCAATGGGGTTGAGGTCTGGGGACTGAGATGGCCATGGGAAGAGCTTGATTTTGTGTCTGGTGAACCATTTCTGTGTAGATTTGGCCATATGTTTAGGGTCATTGTCTTGCTGAAAGACCCAGTGACGACCCATCTTCAGCTTTCGGGTCGAGGGCAACAGATTTTGATTTAAAATGTCCTGGTATTTCAAAGCATTCATGATGCCATGCACCCTAACAAGGTTCCCAGGGCCTTTGGAAGTGAAACAGCCCCACAGCATCACTGACCCACCCCCATACTTCACAGTGGGCATGAGGTGTTTATCAGCATGGGCATCTTTCGTGGCACGCCAGACCCACTTAGAGTGTTTGTTGCCAAAAAGCTCAATCGTGGTCTCCTCTGACCAAAGCACACGGTCCCAGTTGAAGCCCCAATACCGCTTGGCGAACTCCAGACGTTTGCGTTTATGATTGTGAGTGAGGAAAAGTTTTCTCCGTGCATGCCTCCCAAACAGCTTGTTGGCATGTAGACAGCACGTCATACCGACTGTGAAGTATGGGGGTGGGTCAGTGATGCTGTGGGGCTGTTTCGCTTCCAAAGGCCCTGGGAACCTTGTTAGGGTGCATGCCATCATGAATGCTTTGAAAAACCAGGACATTTTAAATCAAAATCTGTTGCCCTCTGCCCGAAAGCTGAAGATGGGTCGTCACTGGGTCTTTCAGCAAGACAATGACCCTAAACATATGGCCAAATCTACACAGAAATGGTTCACCAGACACAAAATCAAGCTCCTCCCATGGCCATCTCAGTCCCCAGACCACAACCCCATTGAAAACCTGTGGGGTGAGCTGAAGAGGAGAGTACAGAGGAGAGGATTTAGGGATTGATTTAGAGTGATTCTGCAAAGAGGAATGGCTGAAGATCCATCCCTCTTTCTGTCTTTTCCCATCTTGTGAAACATTATAGGAGAAGATCAGGTGCTGTTTTGTTGGCAAAAAGGGGTTGTACAAAGTATTAACACCAGGGGTGCTAATAATTGTGACACACATTATTTGATGTCAAATATTTATTTCTTATTGTGGGATTTTTTCCCCCACTCAATAAATGCACTTGTATTGAAGGTTGGATTTTTCTCTTTTTTTCCATTAAGGTCCCATATTATTTAGGGAAAAAAATTATTAGAAGCTAAAAAACACATAATTATTATAAATCCAATAATTACGGAGGGCACTGTAAGCTGCACACAGACTACTTTTCATTGTGTCAAAGTGTCATTTTGTCAGTGTTGTCCCATGAAAAGATATACTTAAATATCTGCAGAAATGCGAGGGGTGTTCTCACTTTTGTGATACACTGTAGCTTTATGAGAATCACCCTATTGTCATTGAGCATCATAAACGTTCATTCCATTTGAACTGAAGGGTTGACAGCGAGTAAATGGATCTGACGTCTATGTCTGAGAGTGATTGACGTTCATTTCTATTTGTGGAGAGGTCTCATAGATGTGAGGGTCCAAAAGTGTCGAGTCAGCATGATGTGGCAAGTAATCTGACGCCGGGTGCCGCTCCTTGACAGATACATTCCACCCCTGCTGTGGGGAAAGAGCGGGCACATCCAGACGGCGCTCTACGGGAAGATGGGACGCGTGCGTACGCCTACGCCCCACGGGGTCCGCGAGCTCCTCCCCATGCCTGACGGGGCCACAGCCAGCTTTGACCTCTTCCAGCCGCTGGTGGAGCATTGCACAGGAGGTCAGGTTGGATTTGGGCTAAATATGACCATGTTTGTTATAATATTCACATAGCAGGGGGGGGAAAAAATCAAGTAGTAATCATGATCTTGAAAACAAAAGTATTGATTATTTTGTTTGAAAAAATGTTTTTGAATGAATCAATCTTGAATCAAATTGGCTGTTAACGTAAGATCAATAGTACCCTAAAAAAAAACACTAATTAGGATTTGAATTTATACAGAAGCGTGTTTCTGCCACTCGTGATGACACAACGTGATGGTTATGTAAAACCATGATAATTATGTTTAAACATGATAACTATGATGTAAAAAAGTGATAATTATCATGTAAAAATGTGATCACTGTCATGTAAAAATGTCATAATATTTAGAAACTTGATAAATATGTAAAAATGTGATCAATATCAGGTAAAAACATGGTAACTATCATGTAAAAATGTATTAACTATCAGGTAAAAACATGGTACCTATCATGTAAAAATTTATTAACTATCATGTAAAACTGTGCTAACTACCGGGTAAAAACGTGAAAATTATTTAAAAACGCGACAATTGTATTAAAGCGTTATAACTATCATTTAATAACGGGATACCATCACGTAAAAACGTGAAAACTATTTAAAAACGGGACAATTGTATTAATACGTTATAACTCATGTAATAATGGGATACTAATAGATATAAATGGGATACTATCATGTATAAATGTGATATTTACGTAAAAATAGGACAATTATATAGAAATGGGATAAATATCATGTAAAAATGTCATAATATTTTAAAACCTGATGAATATGCAAAAATGTGATCTTTATCAGTTAAACATGGTAACTAGCATGTAAAAACATGACCATTATCATGTAAAAACTAGGGCTGTCAAAATTATCGCGTTAACGGGCGGTAATTGATTTTTAAAAATTAATCATGTTAAAAAATTTGACGCAATTAACGCGCATGCCCCGCTCAAACAGATTAAAATGACAGCACAGTGCAATGCCAACTTGTTGCTTGTGTTTTTTGGGAGTTTTATCGCCCTCTGCTGGCGCTTGGGTGCGACTGATTTTATGGGCTTAAGCACCCATGAGCATTGTGTAATTATTGACATCAACAATGGCGGGCTACTAGTTTATTTTTTGATTGAAAATTTTGCAAATTTTATCAAAACGAAAACATTAAGAGGGGTTTTAATACAAAATTTCTATAACTTGTACTAACATTTATCTTTTAAGAACTACAAGTCTTTCTATCCATGGATCGCTTTAACAAAATGTTAATAATGTTAATGCCATCTTGTTGATTTCTTGTTATAATAAACAAATACAGTACTTAATGTACCGTATGTTGAATGTATATATCCATCTTGTGTCTTATCTTTCCATTCCAACAATAATTTACACAAAAATATGGCATATCTTATAGATGGTTTGAATTGCGATTAATTACGATTAATTAAGATTACTTAATTTTTAAGCTGTAATTACCTCGATTAAAAATTTTAATCGTTTGACAGCCCTAGTAAAAACATGTTAACTATCATGTAAAACTGTGACAACTATGGGGTAAATATGTGAAAATGATTTTAAAAAACGGGACAATTGTATTAAAAAGTTATAACTATCCTGTAATAACGGGATACTATCATGAAAAAATGTGATACCCTCATGTAATAAAAGGATACTTATGTATTAACGTGATACGTAAAAATGTGGTAACTATCATGTAATAATGGGATACTCCCACGTGATAATGGGATATGATCATGTATTACCATGTACAAAAGTGGTATCATATAAAAATGTGTGATATCATGTATAAATGTGATATCATGTAAAAATGTGAATGATTACATTTTACCACAATGTGTTAACCCTTTAACACCTAAGCCTATTTTGGCCGAATTTGCATGCCATTGATGTTGCCTTTATATTTCAAAGAAAAAAATGTTCACAATGGCAAAGTTGGGTCCCTTTTTTCAGGACACCTTGAACTTCATGTCCAGACTGTTGTTTTCTTCACTGACCAATTTAATCCACATTTTGGACCCAAAAAGACAAAAAAAATCCCAAAATCTTTTTTCAAAATTTGTAATGTTGATGTCCCACTGACAACCAAACATGCTCGACCAACCGTTTTGAAGCTTAATAATCTTCATTCAACTTGTGTTAGGATAAACATTCAATAGAAAAAAATAAGATTGAATACTTTTATGTTTGACAATTCAACACAAACAGCAGGTATAGTCATAGGCGTTTTTGGCCTTTACACATACTATGGTCAAAACAGGTTATATACAGTGCAAAATAGTGAGGAAAAAAATTATATATATCATCTAACACAAAAAGGGTTTGGAGGATATCGCTTTATGAAGTTAGGTATTGTACCCATCACCTTATCAAAGGTATATATGAACATGCAATCATGCTTCTCGAACACACATCTATATAAAAATAGAAAAGATACATAGTGAAGAAAAAAATATTGGCAAGTAGTTCAGTTAAATTAATTTTTTTTAGTCATGCGACCAAATTTTTTTTTTTTCTCCACGCACTCAATAAAGTTTGTTCACTGGTCACAGTTCACAGGTCACTGAGCTGCGTCCCACACAACGTCACACAGCCTACTCTTACGCCGTTTACGCGCTGCTGTCACTTCTACTCGCAGAGACGCCGATTCAACCGAGGAAAACAACGAAAAATACAGCTCATCCTCTTCCTTGAGTTAATGAAATAATACATTAGCTTGCGCTAAATTTAGTTTTCTTTTCATTCTGCATGTTTCAAAGTCGCTCGCTCAATCCAACCGGCTGTTGCTTGCTTCGCGTGCCTCCTTTTCCTTAGTTGTCGCCTCCTCGGCAATTTATTAAAAATGTTCACATTAGGTTCGTCCTTCTTGACATCACAACGACTCTTGGGATATGTAGTTTTTAGTGCTGCTTTCGGTTTTGAAAAAGGACAAGAAATTATGAAAATATGGAGATTGACACATGGTCCAGGCAGCGTTTTAATGTATATTTATGAGTGCAATAAAACTATAAAACTCAAATGACATTATCTCCCGTTTTACTTGGCCGATTGTCTTCAAATAAAAACTGGTGTGGACATAAACTTCCGTACTTTCAAATGAGAGCAACCAACGGCACGTGGGTGACGTAATTACAGCGTGACAAAGCTTCAAAGATGATATGGGTAAACGTGTCGCATCCGACACTTTGGTGTTAAAGGGTTAAGTAACAGTAAGTGGATCAAATACATTGTTCAATATTCTTCATCTGTAATAAATAAACAATGAACTAAAAGATGCTAAAAGTAATATCAATAACATACTGTCATCATCATGCATCACTTCCCCAGAGTTTTTTTGTTTTGTTGTGACTCATAAGTGCCTCTGCTCCGTTTACCAGACGACATCACCATGGTCATCTGCCCCGGCTTCGGTAACCATAGCGAGCAGAACTACATTCGCACCTTTGTGGATCACTCCCAGCGGCAGGGCTACCGTTGTGCCGTGCTCAACCACTTGGGAGCGTTGCCCGACATGGAGCTTACCTCTCCGCGCATGTTTACCTACGGTGAGCATCATCAAGGTTTATGCGGGTCATTAAAAAGCATTAAAAGGCATTCAATGGATTTTGTCAAAATTCAGGCTTTAAAA
Source organism: Corythoichthys intestinalis (assembly GCF_030265065.1). Lineage (NCBI taxonomy): Eukaryota > Metazoa > Chordata > Actinopteri > Syngnathiformes > Syngnathidae > Corythoichthys > Corythoichthys intestinalis. Next base: position 8,661,843 of record NC_080399.1, on the reverse strand, counting down.
AGCATTAAACCAAATGTTTGAGACATCAAAAAGTATGTAAACTTAATGGTTTCCATAATTTATTAGCGTTGTGATAGCTGATAATATAGGCCGATAAAAGCATTTTAAAATAATATCGGATAATATCGACATCGGATTTTCATTATCGGTTTTGGGATGATATGCATTCTGTCTTCAAAGTGAATGTAGAATTCTTCTGCCTTTGTACAAGGGCTGGTCACAGCATGTTTTATAAACAGGTCAGAATTAGAGACCATTGCTTTCCATTCGTCTGTTGTAGTCCCTCATACCAAGTGCGAGTCAACCTTCCACTGAGCAAACCAGTTCCTCCTCCCATCAGATCAACGACTAGCAGTTAAAGTAAATGGATTAAGCCTGTAAATTTGGAGCAAACCAGTCCAAAACCTGGTCTAAAAAGCCACTTTGCCTAGATTTTATCAGCGTGCAAAAATAGGGCTCTGCGTTTCTTTACCTTCGCCAAACCCCTTAGACTTACTCACTGAACCCCTGGGGTTCAATTGAACCCAGGTTAAGAACCACTTGCTTAAGAGTTTCCTTTCCACACAAACTCCTATTCAAACTGTAAATTGTCATACAAGAGAGTGTGCTTTGAAATTTAAATGCGTTTAAAGTGGGATTAAAAGTGGCTTTAAATGAGACTTGCTGATACCTGTAGAAACCCTGCTCATAAAGATCACATTTCCCTGTGCAGGTTGTACTTGGGAGTTCGCAGCCATGGTCAGCTACGTGAAGCAAGCGCTCCCTCGCACGCTACTGGTGGTGGTGGGCTTCAGTTTGGGCGGCAACATCGCATGTAAATTTCTGGGAGAGAATCCGTCCAATCAGGAGCGAGTGCTATGCTGCGTCAGCGTCTGTCAGGGTTACAACGCACTCAGGTTAGCGTTTGCTTTTTTAGCGCTGTTGGTGATGATAGACGGCAAATCAACAAAATGCGGCTTTTTTCATACTTCTACTGTATGGCAGCCAATTTTTTTTTTGATGAAATTATATAGACATATACACTCACCGGCCACTTTATTAGGTACACCATGCTAGTAACTGGTTAGACCCCCTTTTGCCTTCAGAACTGCCTCAATTCTTCGTGGCATAGATTCAACAAGGTGCTGGAAGCATTCCTCAGAGTGTTTGGTCCATATTGACATGATGGCATCACACAGTTGGTGCAGATTTGTAGGCTGCACATCCATGATGCCAATCTCCCGTTCCACCACATCCCAAAGATGCTCTCAGGCATGAAAATCTCTCACCTTTCGGCGAAATTCGCCGTTTTGAAGTCAAAAAGGGCGACCTACGTGAATTGCGTAGATCCGAGGAGAAATTCTTTTTGTGGGGGGGGTCAGGAGGTTTTATTAAATTATTATTATTATTATCATCATGTGATTAACTTAGTACGTAAACTGATCGGTTCTTTAAAAAAGTGACACGGACAGTAAGCAAATCCTTCTAGATGCTTCGCTGACGAGAACCAATCATCGGCCCAAGTTGCGGGCCATTATTCCAAACGCGTGCACTCCTTACGTGAAACAAGCAGTGCTTGGCGAGCCTTTGGTTGCATTGCAAAGCTGCGAAAACAAAAAAGCAGGCCTTATCCTCCACACCGGGGCAGACCAGAGCGCAGCATACACACTTGCCTGTATTTGCCAGCAGATTGAATTTGGTGAGCAATGGTTTTAACCGTTTTCACATTTTGCGATATAAAAAAGTTAATGCCATTCGTTGCAGCTTGCGTTGAACACTGCCAGAGCTAGCCAAATCTCCCATGAAAAAAAATAGCTCCCGTTAAATTGGCGTCAAGCTTGTGTATTTAGCGGTAATATAAACGAAGAAACACACTGTTGAGTCAAATTAAGCGGCATGCTCTCGGATTGAGGGGTCGCCTCGCATCGCATCGCTCCCGTCGTCCGCCTTAGACGCGTTATTTTCGGCTGGGACTTGAGCTGACTGCCGGTGTCGGCACAACACCGGCCCGACGAGTGGTGGGAAGGACTCTTGCTTCTTAAAGCTTTTCAGAAATACAGGGATCCCTCGTTTTTTGCGGTTAATGGGGACCAGAACCCGCAGCAATAAGTGAAAACCGCGAAGTAGCCCCCCCCCCCCCCCCATTTTTTTTTTTTTGTGTGTGTTCAATGTATTTATTCAGATTTTACATTGGAAAAAAGATACATCTATATAAGACATGTTTTTTCACTTTTTTCACCAAAGTATCATTTATAAATGGTTTTCAAGCACTTCAAAATGTAAGAATTATGATAAGTTTTAAACATGTTACTGCCCCACCGAATTATTTTTCAACAAGAATAAAGTAGTAAGAAAATGCTTGGCTTTATTAAATGCTTCATACTGAGTCTACTCAAACCCTCTCAGGCTTTGTTAAACGGTGATTGACACATGTGCAAAGTTTTTCTTTTTATATATATTTGTTGTTTGAAGTAACTTATTTGATTGAATAATAAAAACACAAATGTCCTAGCCAAAATGTGGCCCAAACGCAAAACAACATTACTTCAATGGAAAAATTTGTTTCAATCAAGAAAAATAGTTTTCAAATGCTTTTTTTGTGTCAAATTTATTTTGCAATCAAAAACATTTTTTTTTTATTGAAGTGACTTTTGGGATTAAAAGTATAACTGTATTTTGATTGAAGCAACTTTGTTTTTGATAGAAGTAACTTTGTTTTTTGATTGAATAATAAAAACACAAATCTACCTCCATCGTTATTGAGAGAGAAAGAAATTAAGAAAGCTTTAAAACTAAAAGCCACCGGGGAGTCTGTTTTTTTGTTGTTGTTTTTTTTAATATTTATATTTCATTACATAGACATGCCTCGTAGGGAAAGGAGATTGAGGGATAAAAAAAGGAGTTGGATGAGGCTGCTAAAGGCAGCGGATACCTCATCAGCTGGTTGAATAGCAGACCTGGTAAGAACAGGTTTGCAAGGATAGTCGGGTATTAAATACAATTATAAACACATTACAATGTTATTTTTCTATAAGATTTTATGTCATTGCTTTATTAATCATTAGGTGCTAGAGTTGTTAAGTATGGATAATAATGAAATAATAGTTTTGAGAAAACTGTGCTGTTGGTGGCTCAGTGACCATCTGATGTGGTTTGTTCTCAGATGAACAAGTTGAGGAAGGAAGTTTTGTTGCAGAGGTTGAAGGAAGAAAAGAGCTAGACTGACTGAGTCACAGCCAGAAAGTGTGGATGACAGTTTTGATTTCTATTCACTGTTGCCCCCTCCCAATTAAAGTATGTCACAGTCGCAGCCAATTATTATCTAAAGCTGGTTAAAATTGAAGTTATGTTGTTTTAAGGTTTATTAAATACTTGTTCATGTGCCCCTTTTGATCTACGAGCACCCGCCCCTCCACCGGTCTCTGCACGGGCCTGCTGAAACACAGTGTGGGTCGACAGAGCTCAATATTTTGTTGGGGTGTACAGTGTACTGGAACATATTTCCTCCACACCCTTCTCACCTTTTTAACCCCTGACCCATTTTCATGATTGTGCTCTATTGGATTGAGATCTGGTGACTGTGGAGGCCATTTGAGTACAGTGAACTCATTGTCATGTTCAAGAAACCAGTCTGAGATGATTCCAGCTTTATGACATGGCGCATTATCCTGCTGAAAGTAGCCATCAGAAGTTGGGTACATTGATGTCATAAAGGGATGGACATGGTCAGCAACAATACTCAGGTATAGGCCTGTTGCGATAACAAATTTTAGTGTGCGATAATTTATCTCATAAATTATTGCGATATTATTGCCCCCCCCCCCCCCCCCCCCCAATTTTTTAAACCAATTTACAATAACACCGTGAGAATACAGTATATATTAATAGATCAAGTACACCCATTTAAACGCGATAAATATTTACTCTTAAATTCAAAAACACTTTTTAAGAAATCACAACTAAAAACAATATACCATGCCTCTTAAGTAAAAGACAACGATATTAATACCGCACAGAAACACAGAATAAATTGAATGTGTTTTTCAAGAAAAATAAATAAAATTGCACTTAATAACTTAAGCATTCAGGCAAATGAAAACTTTTCCCCTCATAGCTTCTGCTATGGTGTTCCATACGGATGCAACGATACAGTTAAGTCACGGTTCAGTACAATTTTCAATCCGATTCAATACATTTAATGCTCTGAAAAGAAAATAACAATTGTATGTTTTGTTTCGGGTGTTTTTTGTTTTTGTTTTTTTTTTTTTTTGCTAATAAGCAAAAATTACATTGCCATCAGATGAACAAGCATTTTAGTGTGCTCACTTCTTACTGATCTGAAGAAATTTTGTATAAAAGTGCTGAGAACAATCTTTACTGTTTGTAAAGTTAGGCGGGGCACACTATTGATTGTGGATTGATTTGGCCTTCTTAACTTCCATTCACTCAAGGGCGGTTTATAATTCATCGATGTAGTATATGGACTACGTGTCCCATATTCATTCTGGGCTCACGTAGCCAATGGCATGGGACGTAGCACATCTAGTTTGCTATTTCATGATGTCTAGTGTGTGCACGCATTAAAAAAGTTACTAAATGCCAAAGAAGTCACGTCTGCTCATTACTGTAAACAGGACGAGTTTGAATCACAGCGCTCTTAATTTGCCACTCAATGTTCATCATGTCCGTTGTCAAAGCGAGGTTGTTCGTAGCAGCCAAGTCGGTAACAATGTTTTGGCGGACTTCGTTGTAAATATCCGGTGTTGTGCCGAAAAATAGCCGCCCCGCGTGAAATGTCACTGTCACTGTCACTGACGCGGCCGGTATACGTTGACCAATAGGATATAATGGGAACGATTGGTTCCAGCGCTATTTTTTGCTGGACCTGGAACGAAGATGCATTTTGTGGTTGGTAACAAGGAATCCGAACTTTTAAAAGCACGTCTGCTGCACACGTGCACGCATGTGCACGCGAGGCGATAAATCGCAGCTGAAAAATTACCGCCTTCATTTTTATTTATCGTGCGATAAATAGAATTATTGCATATTGCAACAGGCTTACTCAGGTAGGCTGTGGCGTTCCAACGATGCTCAATTGGTACCAAGGGGCCCAAAGAGTGCCAAGAAAATATTCTCCACACCATTACACCACCACCACCAGCCTGAACCGTTGATACAAGGCAGGATGGATCCATGCTTTCATGTTGTTGACGCCAAATTCTGACCCTGCTTGCTATAAAGCAATGCTATCTTGTGAGATGTCGACCAGGGTGACGTCACATTACCATTTGTCCTTAGCCCGAGACTGGAGCCGGAAGTCACTCATTTTTATGGCACTGATTTAAAAAATTGAATACATAAAACGATCAGTTTCACACACATCCAAGCGGTCCATTTCATTCAGGAGCATAAAATACCTTGTGAAATAAGAAATAAACATGCTTTTTGCTGTCATAGGCACTTTAAACAAAATACAGTACTTTGGGACTTTTTGGATAGTTATTTTAAGATTTAGGGGTATTTAAAAGGTTAATTCCACTCGCTGTCTAGCTCGGACTCAGCTCCAACATCCTAGCGAGGACAGCACAATGATGTATAACACACGTTTTTGGATAGTTATTTTGATATTTGGGGGATATTTTGGGGTACTTAAAGGGTTAATTCCGATTTACGCGGAAATTCAGATTATGTTGCCAGCGTAGGAACGGAACTAGTTCGTAACCCAGGGTCTACCTGTATATGGATTAATAATGGTTAGTCATTACATGACATTCTCTGTAGCGCAGCTCCATCTAGTGGACGTGTAATGCAACCCCTACTAGAACTGCGCTGTATAATGCGGTGCGTCTTATATGGCGGAAAATATAAGGCCATTTAATTATACAAACATATTTGATAGCAAATTACTAAAATGTTCTCATTTGATCTTTTTATAATAATACATTTTTAATTATCTCTTTTTTTTTTTTTTTGATGATGGTTTGTTCACTTTCCATATTTCTGTGTGTGTATTTAGAGCACAAGAAACTTTCCTTCAGTGGGACCAATGCCGACGACTTTACAACTTCTTAATGGCCGAAAGACTCAAGAAGCTCATCTTGTCGCACAGGTGAGATTTGTCGTCAGTCTTCAATTTGGCGTCCGGTTCTTTAGCGTGTCGCCGCTATGTTGCAGGAACAGTTTGCTGGGCGTCACTTCCAGCAACATCAGCGACGCCGACCTGAGTCAACTGTGCGCTGCCACGTCGCTCTCGCAGATTGACGACAGCGTCATGAGGTGACAGGAACATTAGCTCGTTCTTTCTCACTTCCCAGTCCAAATGGATTGGACGTCTAGCCCCGTCAATGGCAGCCAATGAGTTAAAGGGGAAGTTCAGAATTTTTGACATAAGGCTTAATATTTTAGATAGTGGGAGTTTAGTTAGTTGGTGGAGTTGATTACAACAAATTCCGTGCAGTTTGTTACTTATTTGTAAGTTTCAGGGATCCAGAGTGGCTAAGCTAGTGTTCGATGGTGCCTTCTTAGCATGCCAATAAAAAATAATATTAACAGATCTAACATGTCAAATAAATTCAAGATGCAGATCATTGTTCGAAATACCGACCCACGCAGCAAAAACGGTGACGTTCTCCCACACCATTGACGAAAACAACAGTGAATCCGACAAACTCTATGCATTCATTGTCTGCCATGGACTGCTGCTGGAGTCAAATATCCATCTGATTTGTTAGCTTAGCATCCTAACATGTTTGATCGCTTGCATTCAGAAAGTTCCACGGGTATAGCTCCCTGGACGAGTACTACAAGCAGGAGAGCTGCGTGCGCTACATGCACAAGGTGAGCGGCGCTGTCTGTCTTTTTTTTCCCGAGACTGTTCGCTCATGCCCGGCGGAACTTTGTCCAGGTGACCGTGCCGCTCCTCCTGATGAATTCATCCGACGACCCGCTGGTCCATCGTTCCCTTTTGGCCATCCCGCGATCGCTCTCAGGTCTGTCGTGCTGAATTTCTGACTAACATCATTTACACCCATAGACGTCCAAACCAACGTCCATCTCCGTCTATTGCAGCAAATGAGTTAACATTTCGAACGAAAATGTTTTCATGGTGACGAAACATGCATATCGTGCGTCAAATTCACATTAGAAAGGTTCAAAATGATTGAAAATAATACCTTTTTTAAATTCTTTAAATTGTTCTTACAATGTTAATTTTGTGTTTGTAGTACAAGTACAGTTGTGGTCAAAAGTTGACATACACTTGTGAAGAACATAATGTCATGGCTCTCTTGAGTTTCCAGTTATTTCTACAACTCTGATTTTTCTCTGATAGAGTGATTGGAACAGATACTTCTTTGTCACAAAAAACATTCATGAAGTTTGGTTCTTATATGACTTTATTATGGGTGAACAGAAAAAAGTGATCAAATCTGCTGGGTCAAAAATATACATACAGCAGTGCTAATATTTGGTAACATGTCCCTTGGCCATTTTCACTTCAATCAGGCGCTTTTGGTAGCCATCCACAAGCTTCTGTTTGAATCTTTGACCACTCCTCTTGACAGAATTGGTGCAGTTCAGTTAAATTTGATGGCTTTCTGACATGGACTTGTTTTTCAGCATTGTCCACAAGTTCTCAATGGGGTTTAAGTCAGGACTTTGGGAAGGCCATTCGAAAACCTTAATTCTAGCCTGATTTAGCCATTCCATTACCACTTTTGATGTGTGTTTGGGGTCATTGTCCTGTTGGAACACCCAACTGCGCCCAAGACCCAATCTTCGGGCTGATGACGTTAGGTTATCTTGAAGAATTTGAAGGTAATCCTCCTTCTTCATTATCCCATTTACTCTCTGTAAAGCACCAGTTCCATTGGCAGCAAAACAGAATGCTATCACCACCGTGCTTGACGGTAGGCATGGTGTACTTGGGGTTAAAGGCCTCACCTTTTCTCCTCCAAACATATTACTGGGCGTTGTGGCCAAACAGCTCGATTTTTGTTTCGTCTGACCACAGAACTTTCCTCCAGAAGGACTTATCTTTGTCCATGTGATCAGCAGCAAACTTCAGTCGAGCCTTAAGGTGCCGCTTTTGGAGCAAGGGCTTCCTTCTTGCACGGCAGCCTCTCAGTCCATGGAGATGCAAAACACGCTTGACTGTGGACACTGACACCTGTGTTCCAGCAGATTCTAATTCTTGGCAGATCTGCTTTTTGGTGATTCTCGGTTGAATCTTCACCCTCCTGACCAATTTTCTCTCAGCAGCAGGTGATAGCTTGCGTTTTCTTCCTGATCGTGGCAGTGACAAAACAGTGCCATGCACTTTATACTTACAAACAATTGTTTGCACTGTTGCTCTTGGGACCTGCAGCTGCTTTGAAATGGCTCCAAGTGACTTTCCTGACTTGTTCAAGTCAATAATCACTCACAAGAAATTGCTAATTCGTATTGCTGTATGTATATTTTTGACCCAGCAGATTTGATCACTTTTTCTGTTAACCCATAATAAAGTCATAAAAGAACCAAACTTCATGGATGTTTTTTGTGACAAAGTAGTTTCTGTTCCAATCACTCTATCGGAGAAAAATCAGAGTTGTAGAAATAACTGGAAACTCAAGAGAGCCATGACATTATGTTCTTCACAAGTGTATGTAAACTTTTGACCACAACTGTACTTTCAAGTAAAGGTACTTGTAGTACTAGTACACACGCTTGCAGTATTAGGACATGCAAGTACACATACTGTACTTATACTAGTATATGTGCTTGCAGTACTAGTACATGCAAGTAATAAGGGTGTAACGGTACATGTAATAGTATTGAACCGTTTCGGTATGTGGTAGTCGGTTCGGAACGGACGCGTACCGAACGAGTTTCTGACGTAATGTAACCCTTACTTTTCGAGGCTGTGAGTCGATCGGGTTACAGTTTCTTTGTGTAGATTATATTTACTCCGTCTTCTCTACTATGATGAGGACCAACACGGTAGGACAGTATAAAGAAACGTCAACGGCGCGACAATGTGGCCGCCGCGAGAACGCAGTGAAACGCGGGCGTTAGAGTCAATCAGCCAATGCACACCAGTCGCAGTACAGCCGCGTGTTAGATGCGTCCCAGAAGCGGCTCAAAGCGACACACGCGAAAAGTACGGCAGAGTTTATTATTTGATGCGAGACGCGGCCCTCCTGCGTCAATACTACTAGCTAGGATCGGGCTGGAAGTCACTCGTGTAATAATACGGTGGATCCGGTCGATTTTCAAACTAATATGCAATCGGAACGTACTTTTTGAGTCCATCAGATCTCTTGAGTGGTAGATCGGGGCACAGTTGACTTGTCTTTGTTGATTTACTGCTGTCTTCTCTGCTGTAATAATAACCAACACGGCCCCGTGTTTGATACAAAACCCTTGCCTGGTACACCAGACTCACCACTGTTCCAGCTATTGAGTCTGGCCACCATTCCAGCGGATACAATTTCCAGGGCGGAGCAAGCCACAGCAAACAGACAGCGGAGTGGACCAATCAGCGACGGGCAGACGTGACGTTAGTAAAATGACGACATCTCTCAATGACGAGGGAAGGACGAGGGACTTGCGCGCGGAAGTAAACATACGAAGAGAGCGGCGTTTATTCAACATGGCTAGCGCGAGACAGACTGTTGTCAATGACTCGTGTCAATGTGTTTTTGGTCATTTAAAAGGAATTTTACCGTGGATTGGAACATATTCTCGGCTCTCCCGTTCACCATCTGTGTTGGAGACGGCTTTCGACGCGCAAGAGTGACGTTGCTCTTTAAGAACACGTCACGCAAATAAACGAATCTGATTTGTCGATTGATTTTGTACCTGCTCGAAAGGCCGTTAATGGGATGGTTCCCAGACTATTTCTCTCAGTGTTTGAAAAATACAGGGAGAATAGTCTGGCAGAGCCAGGCAAACAAAACCCTCCTACCACAACACAACAAGTAGGAAGTAATATTCACATAGGAACTAAAGTTATACAACATAAAATATACAATATAAATGAATACTACATCACATTTGTAAAATATAAACACACAATAAAATAAATAATAGCCCATTTAAATAAAATAAATTGAAATGAGCCAAAACACCTGTAATTGAATAATGAGAATAATACACACATCCTGCTTACACAATTAAATGTATTAATTTCTGTGTGGCGCTTTAACTTGAGAAAATCCACCAATGAAGCTTTTGAAAACCGTTCATAAGGGGGAAAAAAATCATTGAGGCATTTCATTTGCAAAGTACATGTTAAAATCTTTGTCATTGGGATTGCTTTTCTCTTTAGCACAGGACTTCTTTTTTCTTCTTTCTTTCAGAAAGAAAGCTGACCAATACGCGGGGTCTGAAAGGCAAATTGTTGTTGGATTATCTTTAAATACCCGCTACTTTTTGAGTACACAATGTGAAGTTTAAAGGGTTTGGGGGACAATTGGCCCCGGGGCCGGATGTATGGGTGGGCCGGGGTGGGCACGGCCCACTCAGACGTGAGTCGTGCCCACCCAATCAAAATGTCGGGAATATCTATTGTAGCGTCGCACTGGATATATAGAACGCACGGAGAGTTGGTCACACCTACTTTTTTATAGCAGGATTAACGGTTACTGTTGGCCGCAACAACGCCGAACAAGCAATCACCTAAACAAGCTGTTTTTCCAACCTCGTTTGTTATCCGCGCGCTTCCTCTCTCTCCTCTAGGCACATACACACACGCACCCTCCGCTCGCCCCGCCCACTCCTACTCATCCAACCACACACCCATCCGTGCCAGAGGCGTTCGCTGACGGTAGGAAGCTGATAGAACAGCAATAATACTGTGGGGTCGTTACACTAAATATTCGGTCAAAGAAAGTAAAAAGATATCACAATATCTGTACCAATACCATATTATTGGGTGGGCAGCCGTTTTCCTCCCGACAGAACATAAAAAAGTGTTTTTGCCAGCGATGCCGAGTAGCTGTAAAAGCTGTATGAGTACCAAGTAGCTCTACCGATTTCACCAATGAGACGTCGCAAAAATAATCACATGACTCCATTATACAAATCAGACGCAAGCTTGCCGTCCTAGCTTCACGCCAGCCTGCTCAATCATGTGGTCTTTAGTACCGTAAAAAAATGAAGTATTTTATATTGAGCGCTGCTCTCAACAGGACTCAAAAGTGCGGATTTTAACCTCTATACCAGTTTTTATTTGGCATTGATTGACTAAGGATAACCGGATATATGCTCCTTTTAATTTCTAAATAGTATAATAATAATGAAGAAACTCTTCACTATTCAAACTAGGAACTATTTTTTCCACCAGAGGGCACTCATGCTCTTTGGGCGAAGAATGCCTCGTTTATGGTTTTTTTCTCTCTCATTGGAATACTTTTTTTTTTTGTATTTCTTTGGCTTTATGCGGTTATGTAATGTGTTATTGTCCAGTATCATTATAACAACGGTTCATATACCATTGTTAAAAAAAAAAATAAAAAAATAAAAAAAATTAAACAAAAATAAGCAGTTACTCAAAATGTCACTCTTAATTGAGTATTCTTTTCACTGCATACTTTTTTATTTGTACTTGAGTACATTTTTTGGATGACTACTTTTACTCTTACTTGAGTAATATTAGTTTGAAGTAACACTACTCTTTGCTGAGTAAAAATTTTGGCTGCTCTACCCACCTCTGCGTTTAAATATTGCAATTTAAATTTGCTTATAAAATCCAGACACTTATTCTGGAAGTTTTCAAAATGTTTCTGAAGTAGTTTTTAAAAACAAAGGTTTAATCAAACGGTGTACCAATGAAACCATTACATATGCACTGCACAACCCAAACCAAAAAAAAAAAAAGAAAAGCGTCCCTTGTTTTCAGTGTAAATATACTAGAAATAAGTGAAATTATCTGAGAGTGCTTCAATTAAATTTACTCACTTAGATTTCTTGAAATAAGAAAAATACCTAGCTGAAAATAAGCTTTAAAAACTTCTCGGAAATGTTTTTGAATTCAAGAATAGATATTGTTCAAAACATTATTTGAAAGCATTTTTCTCTTGATTTAGGTGAAAAATGACCAACTTGTAGTTGTATGGCCTTAATAAGAACAAATACTGTAGCACTAGTAATATTTACTTAAAGTAAGTGGAAGAATCTGATGTATTAATCTGTTAACCAGCCGTTAACACTCAAAACAAGATGGAGAAAATTATTCGACTAGATTTAAGAAAAATTAAAGAAAAGCCTGCATTGGGGGTGCCCCCTCAAGATTTCTTAGTGCCCACTCTGGTGCGTAAACCTAGATCCGGGCCTGATTGGCCCTAGCCCAATTCTTTACCCTCCACTTAACTAGACACAAGGGTATTGCGATAACTAGCTAGTAACCTTTGCTATGTGTGTTAAAGTTGTGAATCAATCGTTAAAGTTGTTAAAATTGCTCCCGTTATTGCATTAGTTCCGTTCTGTCTACTTTAAACATGTGCAAGTTTTAAAACTGTTTCATCATTTAAAGATAGATTTAAGTTAAGATTTTGCCGATTTAGGAGCATTTTAGATTTAAAAAAAAAAAAAAAAAAAAAAAGTTACTTAGGAAGGATCTCTACATCAGGGCCTTCCTGAGAGGTTTACTGCTTTAAGATGGCGGCTGTTTACGTTATAACGCATGTAGTCCTTAAAACATGTTGGCAATGCAGCAGTGTCTGTCATTTGCATCTAGTTCTATAATATGATATCTACCGTGTCATGTGGGCGTAGTTTGTCGGCTATGGCTACAGTCAGGTATTATTGGAGCCACCTAGCATCGCGGTTGCAACGGCGTCTTCCCCACTCCTGCTGTGCTCTCGTCCCCGTGAGGCCGTTTCTCTCAGACTTTTTTTATTCAACCAACTTAGTAACGCACGCCTTTCCCACCTCAGTAACGGTAACGGCGTTGCCAAGATGAGAAAAGTAATTAATTAGATTACTCATTACTAAAAAAAAATAACGCCGTTAGTAACGCCGTTATATTGTAACGCCGTTATTAACAACACTGGCAATAAACAACTAGCGCATTTTTATTTTGCACTTTGTTTTTTTACTGTCCCGAAAATGAACCGAACCGTGACCTCAAAACCGAGGTACGTACCGAACCGAGATTTTTGTGTACCGTTACACCCCTAGCAAGTACAAAGACTTGTAGGAGTTACTAGTACGTGCAAGTACACAGACTTGTAGTACGAGTACGTGTGCTTGCAGTATTAGTATGTGCAAGTACACAGACTTGCAGTTCTAGTACATGTGCTGGCAGTTCTAGTATGTGCAAGTGCACAGACTTGTAGGACAAGTACTTGCAAGTACACATACTTGTACTAGTACATGTGCTTGCAGTACTAGTACATGCAAGTACATAGACTTGTAGTACTAGTACACGTGCTTGCAGTATTAGGACCTGCAAGTACACATGTTTGTATTACAAGTACTTGGAAATACACATACTTAAACGTACATACACATACATGTCCTTGTAGTACTAATACATGTGCTTGCAGTATTACTTGGAAGTACACATACTTGTAGTACTAGTAAATATGCCTGTTGTACTAGTACATGTGCTTGCAGTACTAACACATGCAAATACACAGACTTGCAGTATTAGGACATGCAAGTACACATGTTTACAGTACAAGTACTTACAAGTACTTGAAGTATTAGGCCGTGCGGGTACACATGTTTATAGTACAAGGACTTGCAAATACACATACTTGTTGTACTAGTACATGTGCTTGCAGTACTAGTATGTGCAAGTACACGTTTGTAGTTCAATTACTTGGAAGCACACATACTTGTAGTACTAGTAGACGTGTTTGCAGTACTAGTCAACGCAAGTACACGTGCAAAACTTTCAATATACAGTATTTATATATACTGTATATGTTTTTGATAAGAATGCGCACTCTAGTGGGAGGAAGAGGGAATGCAGAGGAAACTGCGGTGCCTTAGATAGACTGAAATGTGCGGTTTTTAAAATCGAACGTACCGATTTGAATATTTTTAACATCGTTTTATCCAGAAAAGTCTGTTTTGGTTCATAATCGATTAATTGGACAGACATACATTGTACTGTCCTCGCCAAGACGCTGGAGTTAATTCATAGCTAGACAGCGACCCTCTCTCTCACTCTTGCGCTCTTTTTCGTGGGAGCAAATGCGTTCATCACCAAACAAAAGTCAACATTATAATCAAATACACATTTCGCCAAATGGCAGAGCAGTCATATTAATGAAATAAAGTAAAAAACAAGATTCTGTGAGATTTAATGAGGTACTGTTTACGCAACCAAAAAAATAAAGACTGGAGACGAAATGGCCGCCGAGACTCAGGTGTCGTAAAGTCGAAATCACGTAAATCGGGTAGGTCTTAACCTGGGAACTACCTGTAATCATTTCATTATCAACATGCTTTAAAATAAAGTTTATCAGCCTCAAATATCGGCTTACAAAATTGGCTCTAGACATTGGCTGAATTTTTTTTTTTCTTTAAAATGGGCATCAGTCTTTGAAAATCCCATATTGATAGACCTCTAATCTTGTAACATTACGAAGTTTTGCTTATGTTTATGTAGGCTAATTTGCTGGCTTGCATGTTAGCAGACTGACATTCTCTCAAAAAGCTCGTCACGCGCTCAGTTTCAGGTTTCCCGACACACGAGAAGTCCAACACTGACACCAGACGCCTGTAAAAAAGAACAATCTTTTGTTTCGGAAGCTGACCTTCCAAGCCTCATATTTAATTCAAACCTACAGCTTTATTTATTTATTTTTTTGGGGGGGACCTCCAGAGAAGATGCCCAATGTGATCTTCGCCCTGACTCAGCACGGCGGCCATTTGGGCTTCTTCGAAGGAGACGTGCTCTTCCCTCTGCCCCTCACGTGGATGGACAAAGTCATCGTGGAGTTCGCCAACGCCGTCTGCCACTGGCAGAGCGGCCGTCCACCACGCGAGCTGTCCAGCGCGGGCGAGCCGGCCACCGCCTGGTCCTCGGTTTCCGCTTTATTTCAGCGCCAATGGTTGTAATAGGCGACACCAGTGCACTCCACTTAAGTGAGGTCCGGAAGACCTCAGGGTTCTTTCTCGGTCCCACTTGACTTTCGCTACTTGAGCTAACGTGTATTTTTTTACTATGAATGCAATTTCCTCGAATGTCTAATTGTCTCAATATGATGTTTACAGAGACTTATGGCGTTTTGACTAAATTGACGTGGCCTTGCACTACTTTTGAGTACTCTGGAAACTGAATTGGATATGACGGTACTTATTGCAGGAGATTTATACTATGCACTTTAGGCTCTTGGCACCTCTCTTTTGACTTTTTGACTGTTCAGGAATTGGTGACGGGTTTCACAATAAAGTGCCTTCGCGGGAAATTTTTGGTCTGTTCCTGGGTTCAGTTCTTAACTTCTTAAACTTGATGATTTACTGTAAAACAAGTTTCAATAAATATATATATATACATATGTTTTGTTGTTGTTGTTGCTTTTTTAACTCATTGGCTGCCATTTGATTGGATCTATATCGCTGTCAATTGCAGTGAAACATGACCATTCAATGCTAGCTATCCTATTTCAAATAGATTTAACATCTATTGCCGTCAATGGCAGAGAAAGTGCAGTGTATTTTTTTTTTTTTTTTTCCTTACTGGAAGTGCCCCCAAAATAACAAAGTGAACAAATATCAGCAGGAAGTGATCCCAAATTGCCCCAAAATCAATAGGAAGTGACCCAATATCAATAAGAGGGTTGTTGTAGGTTGACATTGGTATGAAAAAGTACCTGAACCTTTTTTAATTTCTCACTTTTCTGCATAAAATCACCATTAAATGTGATCTGATCAAAATCACACAGATGAAAAAACAGTGCTTCAACTAAAACCACCCAAACATTTCTTGGTTTTCCTATTTTAATGCGGATAGTAGGCAAACAATGACAGAAGGGGGAAAATAAGTGAACCATCACATTTAATATTTTGTGGCCCCTCCTTTGCCAACAATACAACCAGACGCTTCCTGTAGTTACCAATCAGTCTAGCACATCGATCAGGACTAATCTTGGCCCATTCTTCTCTACAATAATCCTGTACTTCAATCAGATTCCTAGGATGTCTGGCATGAATCGCTGTCTTTAGGTCATGCCACAGTATCTCAATGGGGTTCAAGTCTGGAATTTGACTTGGCCACTCCAGAACGTGTATTTTGTTCTTCTAAAACCATTCTGAAGTTGATTTACTTCTGTGTTTCAATCGTTGTCTTGTTGCAGCATCCATCCTCTTTTTATCTTCAACTGTCTGACAGATTGCCTCAGGTTTTCCTGCAAAACATCCTGATAAACTTCTGAATCAATTCTTCCATTAATCATTGCAAGTTGTCCAGGCCCTGAGGAACAAAACAGCCCCAAAATATGACACTCCCTCCACCATGCTTCACGGTGGGGATGAGGTGTAGATGTTGGCGAGCTGTTCCATTTTTCCTCCACACATAACATTGTGTGTTACTCCCAAACAATTCATCTTTGAGTTCATCAGTCCACAAAATATTTTGCCAAAACTTCTGTGGAGAGTCCAAGTGCCTTTTTGCGAACATTAAACGAGCAACAATGTTTTTTTTTAGACAGCAGTGGCTTCCTCCGTGAAGTCCTCCCATGAACACCATTCTTGGCCGTAGTTTTACACATAGTTGATGTATGCACAGAGATATTGAACTCTGATTTCTGTAAGTCTTTAGCAGACACTGTGGGGTTGTTTTTTTACCTCTCTGAGTATTCTGCGCTCAACTCTTGGCGTCATCTTTGGTGAACGGCCACTCCTTGGGAAGAGAAGCAACAGTGCCAAACTCTCTCCATTTGTAGACAACTTCTCTGACTGTCGATTGATGAACATCCCAACTTTTAGAGATGGTTTTGTATCCTATCCCAGCTTTATACAAATCAACAATCCTTGATCGCAGGTCGTCAGACAGCTCTTTTGACTGAGCCATGATGCACATCATAAAATGCTTCTCATCAAGACAATTCTTACCAGGTGTGTTTTATAGTGGGCGGGGCAGCTTTAAACCACTCATCAGTGATTGGGCACACACCCGACTTATATTGTTTGGTAAAAATTGGTTTCAATTGCTCTTTAAGTCTCCTTAGGCAGAGGGTTCACTTACTTATTCCCCCCCCCCTTCTGTCATTGTTCGCATGCTAACCTCATTAAAATATGAAAACCTATCAATGTTTGGGTGGTTTTAGTTAAAGCAGACAGTTTTTTCATCTGTGTGATTTTGACAAAGATCCGATCACATTTGATGGTGATTTTATGCAGAAATGTGAGAAATTCCAAAAGGTTCAGATACTTTTTCATACCACTGTACACGTGTTTGTAGTACAAGGATGCGCAGGTACACGTACTTGTAGTACAAGGATACTAAATTTTGGTACTAGTACAGATGCTTACAGTTCAAGTATACTAAATTTTAGTACTAGTGGACGTGCTTACAGTAGTAGTAGATGCAAGTACACATGTATGTAGGACTAGTACATGTACTTGTAGTACTAAGATCACAAGTACACGCAAGTACATGTACTTGGAGCACACGTACATGTGCTTGCAGTACTAGTATACTAAATTTTAGTACTTGTACAGGTTCTTGCCATCCTAGTTTACTAAACTGTCGTACTAGTACACATGCTTGCAGAACTAGAACACGCAAGTACACATATTTGTAGTACACGTGCTTACAATGCAAGTACACCAACTTGGAGCACTAGTACACGCAGGTACACCCACATGTAGCACAATTACACATACTTGTAGTACAAGTACACAAGTACTTGTAGAACGACTATACCATCCCTCCTATTCAAAATGGCTTGGACGTCTCGCCTAAATGAAGACTACACAAGTTGAGGTTTATATACACTTTATTGTACAATCAAGTGACAGTGTAGCACAATAGGGGACATTTCATCGTTGTAAACAATGGACAACAGGGGACCCTAAAGGGTAAGAATGGACAGACTCGTTGCTTTAAAAGAAAGTGTTTAGAGGGGAAGGGGGGGTCCAAACAAAGCCCAAGATTGGGTTACACAAAAAAAAAAAAAAAAAAAAAAATTGGGTGGCCATGCCAGTCAGTCAGGACTCACCAAAACCTGAAATGAATCTGGAAGTTGTCCATTTTGGATGAAAAATAAATTTATGAAGCACAAAAAAAACTCAAGGACCCAAAATTTAACTACAAGTCAGCCATTTTGGTGTCTAATTTTGCTTGTATTTTCCATGAAAATATTGTAGGCTTTACCTGGACCCACTCCCCCCCCAAAAAAACCCAAAAAAAGTCATCCTCTCATCAGGCGGAATGTAAACATAACTGGCTTTTTAGTCAAACAACTTGGCCGCCGTGGCTTTGCCATCGTATTTGGGCGCTTTGCCGTCAAATTCGGCAGGGAGGATGTCGGCGTCAAACTCCTTGTAGTAGTTTTCCAGCTCGTCTCCGTGCACAAACACCTGACACAAGAGGAAGTTATTGTAATTTTTAAAAATTATTTAACTAATAGGAGGGGAAAAAAACATTTGAATCATTCTACAAACATTTTTCAGCGAATTAGGCCCCAGAGCCTAGAGTTTGACACCTGTGATTTAGAGAATTGTATTATTTGTACTTCTTAAATTGAGTATGAGAACCCTGACGCAAGTTATTTCAACTTATTTCATCAAGTTCACAACATTAATTTGATAGAAGGAGTTTAGAATACTCAAAATGTGGGTTAATTCTACCTAAAATCTTATCTATGATGAATTCTTTCAGTGCCGACGTAAGTATTTCAATTTATTGCATGAAGTTCGTAACATTAATTTGATAGAATGAGTATAGAACCCCTAAATCTTATTTCATCAAGTTCGCTACATTCATTTGATAAAATGAGTTTAGAATACTCAAGATTTTATGTAGAATTAACTCGCATTTTATCTATGATGAACTCTTTGACGATGACTCTCTGTTGACGATGATCAACGTTAAATCGTGTCTCCTAAAACTCAATTATAACTCTCTAGATGAGTTTATCACAAGTAGACGTCCAATCCGTTTGAACTGAGGGTTAATTCTACTTAAAGTCTTATCTATGATGAACTCTTTTAGTGCTGACTTAAGTTATTTCAACTTATTTCATCAAGTTCACTACATTGATTTGATAAAATAAATTTAAAACACTTAAAATGTGAGTTAATTCTACTTAAAATCTTATCTATGATGAACTCTTTTAGCGCTGTTGACGATAGTAGACGTTCAATCGTGTCTCCTAAAACTACATTAAAACTTATCACTCGTAGACGTCCAATCCGTTTGAACTGAGAGTTAATTCTACTTAGTCTTATCTATGATGAACTCTCTTAGTGCTGACGTAAGTTATTTCAACTTATTTAATCAAGTTCACTGCATTAATTTGATTAAATGAGTTTAGAATCGTCAAAATGTGGGTTAATTCTACTTAAAATGTTATCTATGATGAAATCTTTTGGCGCTGTTGGCAATGATAGACGTTCAATCGTGTCTCCTAAAACTACATTAAAATTCTCTAATTGAGTTCATTACTAGAAAGACACCCAATCCGTTTGAACTGAAAGTTAATTCTACTCAAAGTCTTATCTATGATTAACTGTTTTAGCACTGTTGACAATGATGGATGTTCAATCTTGTCTCCTAAAACTAGATTAAAACTCTCTAGATGAGTTTGTCACTAGTAGACGTCCAATCCGTTTGAACTGAGGGTTAATTCTACTTAAAGGCTTATCTATGATGAACTCTTTTAGAGTTGACTTAAGTTATTTCAACTTATTTCATCAAGTTCACTACATTGATAAAATAAGTTTAAACTACTTAAAATGTGAGTTATTTCCACTTACGTCTTATCTATGATGAACTCTTTTAGCACTGACATAAGTTATTTCAACTTATTTTATCAAGTTCACTACATTAATTGGATAAAATGAGTTCACAATACTCAAAATGCGCTGTAATTCTACTTAAAATCTTATCTATGATGAACTGTTTTAGCGCTGATGTAATTTATTTCAACTTATTTCATCAAGTTTGCTACATTCATTTGATAAAATGAGTTTAGAATACTCAAAATGTGGGTTAATTCTACTCAAAATCCTATCTATGATGAACTCTTTTGGCGCTGTTGACGATGATAGACGTTCAATCGTGTCTCCTAAAACTACATCAAAACTCTTGAAGTGAGTTTATCACTAGTAGACGTCCAATCCGTTTGAAATGTGAGTTAATTCTACTTAAAATCTATGATGGACTCATTTAGTGCTGGCATAAGTTATTTCAACTTATGTAATCAATTTCACTACATTAATTTTTAAAAAATGAGTTCAGAAAACAAATTGCGAGTTAATTCTACTTAAAATCTTATCTATGATGAATTCTTTTAGCACTGTGACGATGATAGATGTTCAATCGTGTCTCCTAAAACTACATTAAAATTCACCATATGAGTTTATTACTAGTAGACGTTCAATCCGTTTGAACTGAGAGTTAATTCTACTTAGTCTTATTTATGATGAACTCTTTTAGTGCTGACGTAACTTATTTCAAATTATTTCATCAAGTTCACAACATTGATTTGATAGAATGAGTTTAGAATACTCAAATACGAGTTAATTCTACTTAAAATCTTATCTATCATTAAATCTTTTATTGCTGATGTAAGTTATTTCAACTTATTTTTTCTAGTTCACTACATTAATTTGATAAAATAATTTTAGAATACTCAAAATAGGAGTTAATACTACCGAAAAATATTATCTATGATATGATATTTAGCGCTGTTGACAATGATAGACGTTCAATTGAGTCTCCTAAAACTCGATTAAAACTCTAGATGAGTTTATCACTAGTAGATGTGCAATACGTTTGAACTGACAGTTAATTCTACTTAAAGTCTTATCTATGATGAACTGTTTTAGTACTGACGTAATTTATCTCAACTTATTTCATCAAGTTCACAACATTAATTTGACAGAACGCGTTTAGGATAAAAAATAAAAATAAAACTAAAAATGCGAGTTAATTCTACTTAAAATCTTATCTATGATATGATATTTCGTCCTTTTCACGATGATAGACGTTCAATCGGGTCTCCTAAAACTCGATTAAAATTTCTCTCAATGAGTTTCACTAGTAGACGTTCAATCCACTTGAACTGTGTTAATTCTACTTAAAGTCTTATCTATGATGAACTCTTTTAGTGCTGAAGTAAGTTTTTTCAACTTATTTAATCAAGTTCGCTACATTAATTTGATAAAATGAGTTTAGAATACTCAAAATGCGAGTTAATTCTACCTAATGTCTTATCTATTATATGATATTTCGCCCTGTTGACGATGATAGACGTTCAATCGGGTCTCCTGAAACTCAATTAAAACTCTCTAGAAGAGTTTCATTTGTAGACGTCGAATCCGTTTGAAGTGTGAGTTAATTCTACTTAAAATCTTATTTGTGATGAACTCTTTTAGTGGTGACATAAGTTATTTCAACTTATTTCATCAATTTCACTACATTAATTTGAAAGAAAAAAAAAAAAAAAAGTTCAGAATACTCAAAATGTGAGTTATTTCTACTTAAAATCTTATCTATGATGAACTCTTTTAGCACTGTTAATGATGATAGACGTTCAATCGTGTCTCCTAAAACTACATTAAAATTCACTATATGAGTTCATTACTAGTAAACGTTCAATCTGTTTGAACTTAGAGTTAAATCTACTTAGTCTTATCAAAGATGAACTCTTTTAGTGCTGACGTAAGTTATTTCAACTTATTTCATCAATTTCACTACATTTGAAAAACAAAAATGAGTTCAGAATACTCAAAATATTAGTTAATTCTACTTAAAATCTTATCTATGATGAACTCTTTTAGCACTGTTGATGATAGACGTTCAATCGTGTCTCCTAAAACTACATTAAAATTCACTATACGAGTTCATTACTAGTAGACGTTCAATCTGTTTTAACTGAGTTAATTCTACTTAGTCTTATGACGTAAGTTATTTCAACTTACTTCATCAAGCTCACTACATTAATGAAAATATATAGAGTTAACTCTACTTAAAGTCTTATCTATGATGAATTCTTTTAGTACCATTGACAATGATCGCTTGTCTCTGAAAACTAAATTTAAACGCTTTAAGTGAGTTTATCACTCGCAGTGAATGTTCATTTACTGTCAACCCTCCCAGTTCAAATGAATTGGACATCTATCGCCGTCGATGACAACTAACGCGTCAAAAAGAAATTCTATTGTTTTTCCAGCATACCCTCTCCAGAAGCTTGCTCTTCATGAGTGGTTTGACCACGTTGTAAGTAGTAGTGAAGTACCACGGCTGGTGGATGAAGTGCACGGCTTTGAAACGGGCCGGGAACGAGTCCTTGCGGGAGAAGATGGAAGTTCAGCTTCATCGTAAATCCTGAACGTTACGAAAGAACCGTATCGCACCTGCAGCATGTCCACCATCTTCTTAAGCTCGGTGGGTTTGATACCGGACGCCTGCTGCATGGTGAAGCCCTTAAAGTTCTCGATGATGCAGAAGCCGTTGATTTGAGTCTCCTCGTTTTCCAGGAGCTTCTCCAGGATGACGCAGTAGGCTCGTAGGATCTGTTTCAAGGGTGTAACATTGGTGGGCAAGTACACGTACTTGTGGTACAACTAAATGTACTTGTGGAAGTTGTGGTGCAAGCGCACGATGTATACGGACAGAGTTACTTCGTATGATGAACAGAATTGAAAATATTGAGCACCTCGTCAAAGGTGATCTCCTCGTAGTCCCAGTTCTCGATGTTGAAGAGAAGAACCACGCGGCCGTATTTGTCCCGGCTCTGGAGGATTCCGGGGTAGCCGGCCTCGATGGTGCTGCGTACCGCTTCGGGCGTCAGGTTCTCGAACAGTTCGGGGTACTCCTTTCTGAAACGCACGTAGCCTACAGGCGGAAAGTTGTCATGAGGACCTGAACGTTATCTCCAGAGGTGCTCATTTGGGATCGGCGTTTACCCTTCATGAGATCGAAAGATCTAGGAACGTCGTACTTCCTAGCCCGGATGAAGCGCACCAGCAGGCTGTCCGATTTCTCCCCGAAAGTCTCCAACACCCCCTTAGCCAGCTCGTCTCCGGCGTCCGCCTTCTCCTTGATCATCCCCCGCAGCTCCTTGACGGCTGACGTCCGCTTCTCGTCCGTCTCGTTCAGCTCGTCTTTGGCCTGTTTGAAACGGCGTTACGAGTCGCTTTGTTTTTGGAGACGGACGGAGAGGCGCGTACCTTTTGCCGCGTGTGGTCTGGAAGGCTGGGGCTGGGGCCAAAAACGGGCCCGTGGTCCTTGACGGTGAGGCGCTCTAATTTAGCGCGGAGAGCCTGCTCCTCCTCGGACACCATGCGGTAAGTTCCACTCTGCGGATGGAAAGGGTAATACTAAACTGCATCAGATTTTTTTTTCCAATGACGAATGAGAGTCAAAGAAAAATTGGGATTGGCAAAATTGCTTTTAAAATATGTACAAATATGTATGTATATTTATATATAGGTCAGCCAATATATCGACATGATATATTGGTTGACCGATACGGCCGATATTTCGACCCGATATATTGGTCAATGGATATGGCTGATATATCGGCCCGATATATTAGTCGACCGATAGAGGGACTTTTTCCAAAATTTTGTTCATATTGTTAATAGTTAAGTTTAGGTTTTTATCTATGCTAAAGGTCTACTGATATATCAGTCCGATATATGGACTTTATAAATAAAGGATCAACCATTAACAAATCGTCAACAAATAAATCGATCCAATATATTGGTCGACTGATATAGCCGTTTTATCAACCAGATATATTGGTCGACCAATATGGCCGATATATCTGCCCGATATATCGGGTGACCAATATATCGGGCTGATATATTGGTTGACCGATACGGCCGATATTTCGACCCGATATATTGGTCAATGGATATGGCTGATATATCGGCCCGATATATTAGTCGACCGATATGTGGACTTTTTCCCAAAAAAATTTCATATTGTTAATAGTTAAGTTTATGTACTTATATATGCTAAGGGTCTAGGGATATATCAGTCCAATACCACAGGGTCGAGCGATATGGCTGATATATCGACCCAATATATTGGTCTACCGATATGGCCGATATATTGACCCGATTTTTTGGTCGACTGATATGGTGGATATATCGACCTGATATAGTGGTCGGCCGATGTATTGACCCAATATACTGGTCGACCGATATATCAGTCAACCGATGTATCGACCTGATATATTGGTCGACTGATATGGCCGATATTTCGACCCGATATATTGGTCGACTGATAAGGCCGATATATCGACCCGATATATTGGTCAACCGATATATCGGGTCGATATATGGACTTTTTCCAAGTTTTTTTTTTTTATATTAGTAATATTTTTGTTTTTATATATGCTAAAGGTCTACGGATATATCGGTCTGATATATAGACTTTTTTTATAAATGCCAGAGGTTTGACCGATATATCGGTCAACTAATATATATAACACGATAATTTGGTTGACCAATATGGCCGATGTATTGACCCGATATATTGGTCAACCAAGATGGCCGATATATCGATCCGATATATTGGTCGACCCATATGGCCGATATTTCAGCCCAATATATCGGTCGACTGATATGCCAATATATTGCTCAACCGATATATCGTGCCGATATGTGGACTTTTTCCAAGATATTTTTTATATTGTTAAGTTTGTTTTAATATATGCTAAAGGTCTACTGATATGTCAGTCCAATATATGGATTTTTTTTTTTTTTAAATAAATGCCAAAGGGTCGACCGATATATTGGTCAACCAATATATCAACCTGATATATTGGTTGACCGATATGGCCGATGTATCGAACCGATGTATTGGTTGACTAATATGGCCGATATTTCCACCCGATGTATTGTTCGACTGATATGGCCGATATATCGGCTCGATATATTGGTCAACCAAAAGATCGGTCCGATATATGGACTTTTTTTTTTTATAAATGCCAAATGATTGGCCGATATATCGGTCAACCAATATATCGACCCGATATATTGGTCAACCGATATGACTGATATATCGACTCGATTTATTGGTCGACCGATATGGCCGGTATATCCTAATACATGGATTTTTTTCACCTTTTTTAAAAAATGTTGTTAGTTATGATAATTTGCGTTTTCATACATGTCTACGTCCCTACCATCGGTGATCATTAGTATACATAATATTACGTTTTTAGACATTATTTACAGTAAAATCAAATATTAAGGAGCTCAAACCGTTGATGAAAAAAAATGACCGAGTCATCATTGCATTCTGCTATTTTAAGCTAAGTTTGGTAAATGTCCTTCATTACCGTAATTCAAAGCTTTCATGAGAATCACCCATTCAGTACATCTGGATTATTTTTTCATGACGTCTGGTTTTGTTCCCAAAAACAAAAGCTCTTTTGTATAATGTGTCACGCTCAAGTTATTTTTTTTCCCCATTTTTGAAAGAAACCTAATCCACACGAGAGCCTGCGTTAATCAATAAGACCTCAGTGTTGCTCTAATCTGTCTCACATGAATGCTGTAAAACCCGCAATTATTTTTTAACAATGAGCTTTTTTTTGTTGTTGTGAATGGAAAGACGCCATTTTGTCACCGTGTACTCACAACGACAGCCATGTCCGCCGATTGTCACGCTCGGGTTGATGCAGTCTGCAAGACGACAAAAAAAGACATTTGTGCTGAAGTCAAGGAAAACAAGCTATTTTCATACTTCTGCTGTGAATTGGAATTACTTTATCACTAGCAGACGTCGAAATCGTTTGGACGTACGGTACAGTACTGGCCAAAAGTATTGGCACCCCTGCAATTCTGTCAGAAAATGCTCAATTTCTCCAAGAAAATTATTGAAATTACAAATGCTTTGGTAGTAATGTCTTCATTGATTTTGCTTGCAATGAAAAAACACAAAACAGAATGGAAAAAAATTAAATCATTATCATTTTACACAAAACTCCAAAAATGGGTCGGACAAAAGTATTGGCACCCTTTGAAAAATCAAGTGATGCTTCTCTAATTTGTGTAATTAATAGCACCTATTGCTTACCTGTGACACATAACCTGTGGTGACAATAACTAAATCACACTTGCAGCCAGTTAAAATGGATTCAAGTTGACTCAACCTCTGTCCCATGTCCTTGTCTGTACCACATTGAGCATGGAGAAAAGAAAGAAGATCAAAGAACTGTCTGAGGACTTGAGAAGCAAAATTGTGAGGAAGCATGGGCAATCCCAAGGCTACAAGTACATCTCCAAAGACTTGAATGTTCCTGTGTCTACAGTGCGCAGTGTCATCAATAAGTGTAAAGCCCACGGCGCTGTGGCTAACCTCCCTAGATGTGGATGGAAAAGACAAATTGACGAGAGATTTCAACAAAAGATTGTGCAGATGGTGGATAAAGAACCTCGACTAACATCCAAACAAGTTAAAGCTGTCCCACAGTCCGAGGGTACAACACATAGGCGGAGTTTGACTTTTGGGGCAGGGGGGACACAACATGTTGATGACTCCGAAACCCAGTGTCAACAATTAAATTAACTTACAAGAATATTAATGATACTAAGTTGAAAATGAGCGTTTTTTTTTTTGTTTGTTTCCCGACATTCTTGAGGGGAATCCTAAATCAAGATGCTTAATACAGCTATATTCCATTGAATATGGTACGCCCGCCGGTGTCGTGCCAATGTAGTTACCCCCGTCAAAAATTGTATCCCCTGCGCGAGCCACCGCGCTGCACAGATTTGCTTGATTTCCGTGTTTTAGTGATGTAGTTATCGACGAGGTTTTAAAACATGGCCCATCCATCAAAAAAAAAAAAAAAAAAATTTCTGTTGTATAACGTAACATACAGTACTGTAAGTACTGAACGTGAAAAAAGGCAATGTTTCACTGTTTTACTTGCAGGATGACCTATAACTGTTATTACTGTAATTCAACTCTGTACTGGAGTTTCTCCAATTTAATGAACATTGATGTCCAAAATTCTTTTCTGGCTTCAATTTATTGTTTAAGTCAACATAACTCATCTAATGTGTGTGTTGAGCACTCCCGCAGCCAGGGGACACAATTTTTGACGGGGGTAACTACATTGGCAAGACACCTGTGGGGACCCTGTTTTACAATTCGCGTCTTTAGTGGGACAAATTAAAACTCACCATTTTGACAGTGGTCTCTAGCGTTTCATGGTCCACATTTTCA
Source organism: Corythoichthys intestinalis (assembly GCF_030265065.1). Classification (NCBI taxonomy): domain Eukaryota; kingdom Metazoa; phylum Chordata; class Actinopteri; order Syngnathiformes; family Syngnathidae; genus Corythoichthys; species Corythoichthys intestinalis. Next base: position 8,634,512 of record NC_080399.1, on the reverse strand, counting down.
ATTCTTGGTTCTTGCTCAGTGGTTGTTGCCGCTTTTGAAAGCTTAGGTTTGAAAAAAATTACGTATATCCATCTTGCCTCTTCGGTTCTCGGGTGGTTTTGGCTAAGCAAAGCAAATGACCGTCTAAGGTGCTAGTTACATGATCTGTTTGAAATATAATTTTGGCCCATTATAAAAATCTTTTTTTCTTCATTTCATTCATTATTGTTTTTTTGCTTTACAACTATTTTAGACAATATTTGGCCGAAAAATTCTTAATTTTAAAATCATATATAAGTCACTTACATGCAACGACACTTTTCAGCCACCAGGGGGGCCTGCCCCCGCCCCTTAAACTCCACTTACGGTACAACAGTGTCAACCCTTACTATCCGTCGGCGTCCGAATGAAAAGGGACTCTGTGGTAGGATACCCAGGAAGACCCCACTTTTGACCCAGGCTGGAGTTTGCCAAAACTTACTTGAGAAAGCCAAAAATGTTTTGGAAGAATGTTCTCTGGTCAGATGAGACAAAAGTAGAGCTTTTTGGGAAAAGGCATCAACACAGAGTTGACATGAAAAAAACGAGGCTGTGACAGCCCTGGCCGTTTAATTATTGTTTTTTGAGACTAAGGCAGCTGGCTGCCTCCCCTCCCAACGTGACGTAAGCTGATCAACGCCGGATGGACAGAGGACGTCGCCGCTGCTGATTGGCCACAAAAAAGGGCGCAAAGCTTGAAAAGTCAGAAGCTGTCAACTGACAGCTGAGGTCGCATTGGACAGCATTCGTGTCGCGGTCCTCCTCTCCTCTCGTGTAAATTTGATCACGAGTTTGATACACTCCTGCTTTTTCGGTGAGGTCTTTTGTGTTTATTCGTTATTGGATTGTTTTTGTTCACCTTTGCAAATAAGAGCACTGAAGCAGTAGGGGTAAGCTGCCATTTCTGTTCAACTGATTTTCTACCGTTTTGTTTAGTGTAAGAAGCTAGGTTATTGGGTGTCTTTTCTTTGTTCCTTTTCACGATCAGGGTTTAGTTAGCGGGTGGGGTTTAAGTGTAGATTCTCTTTGTTTGTTATTTTGGCTTGGCATACCCTGAAGCCGTGCTTCCCCGCATTTTGTATATCTTGTATTCATTCCGAGTTTGATCTGTGTAAATAAATTATTTCCACTCGTACCTTGTGTGGCTCGTTTTATGTTATGCCCTTAGCAAGCCGTCCATGGGACCAGTGTTGTTAATCTTATTTTAAAAAAGTAATTAATTATAGTTACAAATTACTTCTCCCAAAAAGTAATTGCGTTAGTAACTCAATTACCTGAATGTAAGAGTAATTAGTTACTTGGCAAAGTAATTGGTGTTAATTACTTTTTTTTTTTTTCCTCAAAAAACAAAAAAACAGAAAAAAACATTGCCCACACTATGTGAAGTTTTAAAAGGTTTTTGGTACAATTGGCCCGAGCCCAATTCTTTCCCCTAATTTACCCTTTACCCTGAATCAACTGTTAAAAGTTGTTAAAATTGCTCCCATTATTGTATTAGTTCCCTTCTCTCTACTTTCGACATATGAAAGTTTTAAAACTGTTTCATCATTTAAAGATAGATTCAAGTCAAGATATTGCCGATTTAGAAGTATTTTAGATAAAAAGTTACTTAGGTTCGCTAGGAAGGTTCTCTACAACAGAGCCGTCCTAAAAAGTCTACTGCTTTAAGATGGCAGCTGTTTACTAACGCATCTAGTGCCATGTCTGTCATTTTGCATCTTTTTATATCTATATACAGTATATGTGATATCTACCATATTTACCATAACATGCGGGCGTAGTTTGTAGGCTATCGGCTACAACAGGTATTATTGGAGCTACCTAGCATCGCGTTTGATCGGCGTCACAACTTTCTTGCCTCCTCCCCACTCCTGCTCTGCTCTGTCGTCTCGGTGAGTCCGTCTCCCAGACTTTTCGACCAATATAATAACGCATAGTAACGCATGCCTTCAGTAACGGTAACAGCGTTGCCAAGATGAGAAAAGTAATTAATTAGATTACCCACTGACGAAAAAAATAACGCCGTTATTAACAACACTGCGTGGGACGTAACAGATGCCTTCAAAGAAAAAACACGGTCCCCACAGTCAAACATGGCAGAGGTTCCCTGATGTTTTGGGGTTGCTTTGCTGCCTCTGGTACTAGACTGCTTGCCAGTGTGTATGGCATTATAAAGTCTGAAGACAAACCAACAAATTTTGCAGCATAATGTAGGGCCCAGTGTGAGAAAGCTGGGTCATGGGTCTTCCAGCAGGACAATGACCCAAACCAGAGTTCAAAAAGCACTAGAAAATGCTTTGAGAGAAAGCACTGGAGACTTCTAAAGTGGCCAGCAATGAGTCCAAACCTGAATCCCATGGAACAGCTGTGGAGAGATCTGAAAATAGCAGTTTGGAGAACGCACCTTTCAAATCTCAGAGACCTGGAGCAGTTGGCCAAAGAAGAACGGTCTAAAATTCCAGCAGAGCATTGTAAGAAACTTAGGCTACGTTCATACTACAGGTCTTAATGCACGAATCCGATTTTTTGTCATATCCGTTTTTTTGGCGTGCCCGTTCAGACTGCCTTTATCCACTGAGACCGTTCAAGTATTACGCATGCGCACTAATTCGCAGTCCGACACGCGCTAAGCAAGAAGACCCGCATGCGCAGAGGCATTAAACAAATGACAGACGTCATCCGTCATTCCAGGGATATCATATTTTGCTTTTCAAAAGGTGGACACAAATAACAGACATAAATAATCCCCGTTTAGGCTTATATTCAAAGTTTATATGGACACAAATAACAGACATAAATAATCCCCGTTTAGGCTTATATTCAAAGTTTATATGGATCGATAGCATGCACGCACTGTCCGTGCACGTCACACACACATACGGGCAGTTTGTCCCGACTCTCGGCCGTGGAGGCAATGTTGAAATATTGCTCACTTGGAACAGAGGGAAAACTGAGCATTCTCAGGCTTATCCTCAACCCATTTTTATTTTTTATGACTGTTGTCAAGCTCAGCCCTTCCTCAAAGCCCTGTTCACTGCAAGCTAGGCGCTAATAACGCACAGGTGCATCGCTACGGTAACGACTCTCTCGCTATTTGATGACGTAATTGCTGCATTAAATCCGATTTGCGGGACTGAACAGTACAGACCGCCGCGACAGTCTGGAAAAATGTGGCCCAGATCGGATTTAGACCACATACGAAAGTGACCCAGATCGGATTTGAAATGGTCCCGTTCTATGCGACTTGTCACGTTCAGACCGTCAAGTTAATGCCTGACTCGAGTCGGAAAAACGCGAAAAAATCGGATTCGTGCATTAAGACCTGTAGTATGAACGTAGCCTTATTGATGGATACCGGAAGCGGTTGTTCGCAGTTATTTCGTCTAAAGTTTGTGCTACCAAGTATGCCAATACTTTTGTGTGGCCCATTTTTGGAGTTTTGTGTAAAATGATAATGATTTAATTTTTCTTTATTCTCTTTTGTGTTTTTTTCATTGCAAGGAAAATAAATGAAGGTGGCGGAAAACACTCAGGTGACTTGAAGTTCCGCTCTGAGACCCCCAATTTGGCCAACTTTCAAAATTGTCCGATATGCACGTGTGATACATCATTGGACAGCTTAAAATTTTCTGGGGGAAGAAAAATTTGAACAGGAGAGCATTTAAAAAAAATTTAAACAGCGAAACCCTATCTGGAGGTGAGAGCATGAAAGAGCAGAATTAAAGACGCCACAACTTTAACGAGATATTATCGTGTACTTGCCTTGTTTCGTTCCAAAAACTCCATGTAGCATGTACATGAGTGTCAAAACACAGCTGTGAATGGCCACAGCTGGATTTTGTGGTGATTTTATGGGAGAAACATGGTCATATAACAAGGGTCGGGATGCATAAATAGCAGACATCAAGGAGTGGTAGAGGTTTTCTTTTTCATATATTTACCTTTTTAAACATTTTTAAAAAAAAATTTCCTTGTTTGGATCGATAATTTATCCAACATATCGAAGAAAAGGCGACAGTAACAAAAAAAATACAATTAAGCGATAGATATGAGCAGAGGCATAGCAAGGGTCCCCGGGGGGCCCCAGGCAACACGCAACATGGGGCCCCTCTGAGTCACGTGACACACATACATACTCGTGCAGTTTAATGAACACAAAGGTGGGGGGGCGCGAGTGCACGTTGCACGTGGCAAAAACTAAGCTACTTTACACTGACTCATATGGATGTACTTACATTCGTTCATGGATGCACACATTTTAACACGTGGCCGTCCTCTGCGCACCGTACGCCTATTCTCGCTCCCAGAATACGCAGTGCTTGTGATGCAGGACAATAACAGAACTGGTTGCTATGGGAACGTACGCATACCCAAGGAACCTTGCTAAAAGGAGCATTAAAATTGCTAATAAAATCGTTTAGGATTATTTTAGAGCCATGTACGTCATATTTTTCTTGTAGAGTATTCAACGAGGAATACGATAGACCCATTAATAGACTTTTTTGGGGGAAAAAAATCACCATTTCTTTAAGTAGTCACATGAATAATGAGGTGGCCTGTGAAAATCAACGTAAAACAACGTGGCAAGGACTTTCCTGAGAGTATTTGGTGAGTCACTCTTTAAACAATCATGTGGTATTAATAACTGTTTGGAATTTCTTAAACATGTATAATCTACGTGACATGGTTATTGCGGATTGAGATTGATAACAGAATCATTAGTTTATCTGCCAAATGATTCCATGGTATGGAAACATTTGTCGCTGCGATAGCGCAGTAAAACTGCGTGTGCTAAATCTGTTGGCCCTCTGGGGGCCCCTGCTGGCTGGGGGCCCTAGGCAATTGCCTTGTTTGCCTAATGGGACGCGGCGCCTCTGGATATGAGGTACAGTAGATATCCAGGACTTTTTTACAGACACCATTTTTTTCATTGTGACGTAATTTGTTTAACAGTTTAAAATATGCTAGTTTTTTTTAAATGAAATATTAGACATCAATAATGATTCTAAGCTAAAAATGACATTTGGAATAATAAATATAATTCATTATTTTTGTTTTATGGCTGGGTTGAAACAAAAGCGGTTGCGCGACGTCTGTAAACGGGGGTTTCCAGGGTAAAATGCACAAATTAAAAATAGTTTGGGGGCTTAATGCGCCATGAATCTGCTATGGCAGCATATAGACATATTGTTCTATCAAACACAACAGTTCTTTTGGCTAAAAATGCAGCAGTTTATTTTAAAGAGGAGTGCAGGAGCAGAAACTGCTTTTTCAGTCTTGTCTGTGTTTTCCACCAGATATGACTACCAAAGCAATTGTAATTGCAGTGTCACCTTTTTAAAACGATATATCGATTCTCGGTGGGAGCCTATCGATAACCTTTCAGGCTACAAAATATGGCGATATAGTGTCACGCTCCTCGTGTCGAAACGGGATCATTAAATTGAACGAACGCAGCTTTATCCCGCTATGAGGGGACGATGCTAAATTTAGCTCACGCATTATTTGGCAGGCAGATTTAAGGACGAGTCTTACATAAGCAGAGTGATTTGGAGTGGATAAAAACAACCAAAACAAGAAAATGATGTTGCATAGAAAGACGTAAAAAGTGAGATATGGAGACATTTTTCTTTTAAACTTAAGTGGCCAAACATATTTTTAGGAGTTTATATATCATATAGACAAAACAAATTCATGAAATTATGTTTCACTTTTTTAAGAGTGTTTGTGACCATCAAAAGGCTTTTTTAATTTTTTAATTTACTGTCAATTATTTCGTGGTTTGGACTTGATAGGGTTAAAAATTTCCAAAATGAAACTTTTAATTAAAATGCAGATAATAAAAATAAAGCACTAATTAATAATAATTATTATTATTATATTACATATTAAAAAAAACAATTATATATTATTATTGATCAATTAAAAGATCAAGCATATTATTAAAACCAGTTTAATTTATAATACTTATAACACTAACCTATTTTTCATGACAATTATATTTAATATTCAATAAAATTGTTGAAGTGCTACATTCTAATTTCTAAATAAAAAGCTAAAAACAAATATCATAATTTTAAAAATACTGCAAAAATTAGAGTTGCAACAATGAATCGGTTAATTGATTCACAAATTAATCGACAACTATTTTGATAACCAATTAATCATTTACAGGGCTGGCCCAGCCTATATGCATACTGTGCAGCTGCTTAGGGCCCCTGACCACTAGGGGGCCCCCAATCTGGCAATTGTTTAATTTATATTTTGTTTACTACAGTTTGCTTTATTTGAATTTTGTAAGTTTTGATACTTGATTACAAGCTTAAAAAAATAAAAGATCTTCCCTAACTTTTTTCTTTCCTCTTCTAGAAAAAGGTTTGGCGCTACGTAGTGTAAGTACTGACAATCATTTGGGGTGAGAAGTTTGAAGTATGCAGTGCAACAAAATCAGATTAATATACAAAATATGGACGTATGGGTTGGAATGCATGTATGGGTTTCACAGTTCACTGTGACGAAATGGTGGGTCAAAGATATGGCCCCTTTTGCATTATTTTGCCCCCAAATGGCCTGGGCCGGCCCTGATTATTTAGGACCTTCTTCACCTTAAACTTGTCTAAATTCTTAAAATTATAACATCCATAAAACTTTTCATTTGTAAATATGATCAGAATTATTCATTGTATTTTTGTTCGGTCAAAGCAGGACATGAACAAAAATCTGCTTTTACTTTGGAAAACAACAATTTTCAGACATCTTACTGTCTAAACTAGCTTCCTAATAAGGCTGCAACAACTAATTGATTCAAATTGATTGATAAATTAGTTGCTGACCAATATGATAATCGAAACAGTTGTAGACGAGTTAAGTCAGGAAGCAAAAAAACTACCAATTTTGTCCACAGGCATCGCTAAAATCAACCAAAACTGAAAAACTACCAAGTGTTTATTTAAAACAGTTGTAGACTGCAGTTAAGTCAGGCAATAAAATATTACTTTTACTAACTAACTAACGAACGTGTTTTATTGAAGTTGCTAAGCCTGTCGTGATATGCAATGAGTCCATTTATCGCAAGGTAGATAAAAAAGAGCACGGTCATTTTCACAGCTGTGTTTTATCACCGCGTGCGTGCATACATTTGTGCGTGCGGGTAGATGACATATGAGACTCCAGTTGTTGTGTCCAGATGTTTATTGGTCAACAACACGCCGTAGAATTACAGTTCACACATACAACATAAGGAAACATATCTATATTATACACTGTAAACGTTAGCATTGCTACACTCAGACTAATAGGGAAAAAAGACAACTTATTTTAGCCTGCTATAAAACATTGGCAGTCTTTTCCAAAACGCAAACTTGCGGTTAAAAGGTGACACTTCAAACATGAAAAATCGCTGGTTAACAGCATTTGCAAACGAAAAAAAAAGAGGAAAAAAAAATCTATTCGTGACACCAGAAGCAATGACGAAAAGTGCTTTGTGCGGAGTGTAAAGTTGTTAGCGGTTTAGCGAACGTACTTCCGGTGAACATGTCAAAATAAAAGCACGTCACGTTTGTCATATAAATAACAATTTCTGGATTTATCCCACATTCTTCAGAATTAATACTATAATATGTAAATAAGATGTCCCGATCTATCGGCATCCGGGTCCGATCACGTCATTTTCAAAGTATTCAGATCGGCAAAAAAATATCGGACATATCTTTTTTTAATATATTTTTTTTTTATTAAATCGTTTTCTAATTGTATTTAACGTTACAGACAAAGTGTTTTACACTCATCCAGAGTCTTTAGTTTTGGCTTAAAGTAGAGCTATCAAATTTATCGCTTTAATGGTGGTAATTAATTTTTTTAAATTAATCACGTTAAAATATTTAACACAATTAACGCATGCGCTGCACGACCCACTCACGCATTGTCACGTTCAATCTATAATGGCACCGTTTTACCTATATATAGAGCTAAAAGGCAGCATAAAATGAGTAGAGTGAATTTTGGCAGTCTTAGGAGCCTTTTTTTCAGTTGGCTAAAGCCTTAAAATCCCTCTCTCAATAATTAGAAATATCATGGGAAGCAATGTGGGGAAGAAAGGTAGTAGTTGATCTTTTTCTTAACACCCTATGTTATTTCCCAACGCAGAGAAGATATATCAATTGGTGCCACTACGCACAGTCATGGTTGCACTTCCCATCATGCATATGGGCAGAACAGTTAAATGGCTACAGTATCATTTACTGAAAGCTCAACAAATACACTAGATGGCAATATTTAGTCACAATATACAAAGTCACATTTATCCTTTAAGAATTACAAGTCTTTCTATCCGTGGATCACTCTCACAGAAAGAATGTTAATAATGTAAATGCCATCTTGAAGATTTATTGTCATAATAAACAAATACAGTACTTATGTACTGTATGTTGAATGTATATATTCGTCCGAGTTGTATTCATCTTTTTCTTAATGCATTGCCAAAATGTATATGATCGGGAAAAATTATCGGGAATGATTGGAATTGAATCGGGAGCAAAAAAAGCAAGCGGATCGGGAAATATTGGGATCGGCAGATACTCAAACTAAAACGATCGGATCGGGAGCAAAAAAACATGATCGGAACAACCCTAGTAAATACTATAATACTACAAAATTCAGATTTTACACTAAGAATAATTTTAAAATGACACCCTTTTAAAAAAAATATGATTGGCAAATAATATTATAATTATTATACTACTATTATATATAGTAGTATACTATAATAATAATGGTAGACATTTTTTTATTAGAATTGTTTTGAATAATGTTAGAAAGGCGAAGTCAGTGTTCTGAATCTGTTTACATTCCATTCTTTCGCACTAGTAAATGCTATCAGCTAAGCCTGCACAACATATCGTTTGAACATCGCCATCGCAATGTGCGCATGCGCAATAGTCACATCGCAGGACTTGAGATTTTTTTCTTTTTCACAACATTTAAACTTTAGTTTTACTTCATGAACGCAGCAAGGGTGCAAATCCTGGATTAAACTAAGTTATAAAAATTAGGGCCGATGGCGCCATTTTTCAGAGCATCGGAATTTAAAAACAACATACATTCATGTTTTTCTGCTTCATGCTCATATAGCACCACAGTGTCTCACTCTCCGTCCTGCTAGGCGATCAAACTTTTTTTCTTGGTCAACAGTGCAGCTATCCCGAATGGAGCTATTCAAGGTATTTGGTGAAAATTTTCTCGTTTTAATTTCGCAATATAATATCGCAAACTCCCCGAAAATCGCAATGATGGTTTTTTCCAATATCGTTCAGGCCTACAATCAGCATTTGACCTGTGTTCATGTATGATTAGTTATAAATATTTACATGTTTACAGTATTTGTACTTTAATACAGAATTTAAATGTTCCAAAATGTTTTTGTGAATTAATATGCGTCAACAAAAATTTCATTGCTAAATTAGTACAAAAAATATATATATATTAGTCGACTAATTATACAAATAGTCAGCTGACTAATCAGGAGAAAATTAGTCGTTGGGACAGCCCTACCGGAACATATTTCCTCCACACCCTTCTCACCTTTTTAACCCCTGACCCATTTTCATGCCTGTATATTTGTTATATTCTTCAGAGGGGAACTTCAAGTCACCTGAGTGTTTTCCGCCATATAAAACATGATAGTACTACAGTGATCCCTCGTTTTTTGCAGTTAATGGGGACCAGAACTAGCCGCGATAGGTGAAAAACTAGCGCAAACAAAACGATTGTGTTCAATGTATTTATTCAGATTTAGCATTGGAAAGAGATATATACAGTGTATCACAAAAGTGAGTACACTCCTCGCATTTCTTAAGATATTTAAGTACATCTTTTCATGGGACAACACTGACAAAATGACACTTTGACACAATGAAAAGTAGTCTGTGTGCAGCTTATATAATAGAGTTCATTTATTTTCCGCTCGAAAATAACTCAAAATATAGCCATTAATATCTAAACTAGAGCTGTCCCGACTAGTCGACGTCATCGATGACATACAGTGCCTTGCAAAAGTATTCGGCCCCCTTGAACCTTGCAACCTTTTGCCACATTTCAGGCTTCAAACATAAAGATATAAAATTTTGATTTTTTGTCAAGAATCAACAACAAGTGGGACACAATCGTGAAGTGGAACAAAATTTATTGGATAATTTAAACTTTTTTAACAAATAAAAAACTGAAAAGTGGGGCGTGCAATATTATTCGGCCCCCTTGCGTTAATACTTTGTAGCGCCACCTTTTGCTCCAATTACAGCTGCAAGTCGCTTGGGGTATGTTTCTATCACTTTTGCACATCGAGAGACTGACATTCTTGCCCATTCTTCCTTGCAAAACAGCTCGAGCTCACTGAGGTTGGATGGAGAGTGTTTGTGAACAGCAGTCTTCAGCTCTTTCCACAGATTCTCCATTGGATTCAGGTCTGGACTTTGACTTGGCCATTCTAACACCTGGATACATTTATTTTTGAACCATTCCATTGTAGATTTGGCTTTATGTTTTGGATCATTGTCCTGTTGGAAGATAAATCTCCGTCCCAGTCTCAGGTCTTGTGCAGATACCAACAGGTTTTCTTCCAGAATGTTCCTGTATTTGGCTGCATCCACCTTCCCGTCAATTTTAACCATCTTCCCTGTCCCTGCTGAAGAAAAGCAGGCCCAAACCATGATGCTGCCACCACCATGTTTTACAGTGGGGATGGTGTGTTCAGGGTGATGAGCTGTGTTGCTTTTATGCCAAACATATCGTTTTGCATTGTGGCCAAAGAGTTCAATTTTGGTTTCATCTGACCAGAGCACCTTTTTCCACATGTTTGGTGTGTCTCCCAGGTGGCTTGTGGCAAACTTTAAACGAGACTTTTTATGGATATCTTTGAGAAATGGCTTTCTTCTTGCCACTCTTCCATAAAGGCCAGATTTGTGCAGTGTACGACTGATTGTTGTCCTATGGACAGACTCTCCCACCTCAGCTGTAGATCTCTGCAGTTCATCCAGAGTGATCATGGGCCTCTTGGCTGCATCTCTGATCAGTTTTCTCCTTGTTTGAGAAGAAAGTTTGGAAGGACGGCCGGGTCTTGGTAGATTTGCAGTGGTCTGATGCTCCTTCCATTTCAATATGATGGCTTGCACAGTGCTCCTTGAGATGTTTAAAGCTTGGGAAATCGTTTTGTATCCAAATCCAGCTTTAAACGTCTCCACAACAGTATCTCGGACCTGCCTGGTGTGTCCCTTGGTTTTCATAATGCTCTTTGCACTTTAAACAGAACCCTGAGACTATCACAGAGCAGGTACATTTATACGGAGACTTGATTACACACAGGTGGATTCTATTTATCATCATCGGTCATTTAGGACAACATTGGATCATTCAGAGATCCTCACTGAACTTCTGGAGTGAGTTTGCTGCACTGAAAGTAAAGGGGCCGAATAATATTGCACGCCCCACTTTTCAGTTTTTTATTCGTTAAAAAAGTTTAAATTATCCAATAAATGTTGTTCCACTTCACGATTGTGTCCCACTTGTTGTTGATTCTTGACAAAAAAATTAAATTTCATATCTTTATGTTTGAAGCCTGAAATGTGGCGAAAGGTTGCAAGATTCAATGGGGCCGAATACTTTTGCAAGGCACTGTAAATCCGTGGACGAGCACAACATCCCGTCGACGGTTAATGAAGGGTTAAAAAAATATTGGGCTCGAGCGTTTACGTTCACAGCACCGGATCATGCGAGATTTGCGACAACGCAGCCATTTTGGAAGCACGTCTGCATCACGGGACATTTAAACTTAACGGCAAATACAATTCAACTCCGAGTGCCAAAGATGGAAAAAAGTAAGGAAAACTTGCCAGTTCGATACAGAGACAAACTTGTTACCACGGCGAAGGACACATATGTGAGCAATTTTAAGGATGTGAACAATGTTGACCCTTACGAGCAAGCCGAACACAGATGAAATTAAGATGTCGAAAAGCTTCCACCACTACGCGAAATGGACATCATGCTGTATTTAGTGGGTGTTGGTGTAAATTACTACACTCATCAGCAATTCCCAAACTACAAATCGCTACAAAGCTACGAACAGTTTTGCTGCGGATGGGTGCAGGACCTGCACATTATGACCATAGCAAACAGCAACACCATCTTTCTAGCAAAGGTAGGCAATGTGTGTTTACATTAGTCTATGACCACAGATGTACACATTTTTTGTTGCAGAAAATGTAGCCTGTGTACAACATATTACAGCTTTTTCATTTAGCAACGACAGGAATTATGTCTTATGAAGACAATGCACATGTATGGTAAGTTCAGATATGACCTTTCCCTCGCCTTTTCTCCATGTAGGGATCCGGAAGAAACTCAATGGGATTCCGTCGAGCTGTACATTCTCCTTTCTATTCGATCGGTTGTTGCAATTCTTTACCGCACAATAATTTCCAACCATTTTTAAAGAGTGACCTGTGTTGAAATGCCTCACTGTTTATGTTTCCCGGGGTTCTGACACCGAACTTCCCGCTTCCAAAATGGCGATAGCGGCGGAAACCTCGCGAGTGCCACGTCATACGCTCGAGCCTAATATGCGTGGAAAGTATGCAAGCGGGGAAAAAATTCACTTACTGTATTTCGAAGAAACAAAGGAGGGTACACTGCTGTGAACTGTGTCCTCAATGCCAAGCTCGGCTGCACATTGGCCGTGAATAAACACCTACGCTGTCACCCAGTTTTAATTTTCGAAGACGAAAAAGTCCATGTAACTAACTAGCGACATGTTTTATTGAAGTTTCCAAGCCTGTTGCGATTTGTAATGAGTCCATTTGTTGCAAGGTAAATAAAAATGAGGGCAATCATTTTCATGGCTGCGTTTTATCACAGCGTACGTGTGTGCATGCATACATTTGTGCGTGCGTGTAAGCATAGGCGGATCTACTATTCAGGCGAAGTAGGCGATCGCCCTAGGCCCCAACCAGTAGGGGGCCCCCAACCAGCTGCCCTTGCCCCAACGAGCAAGAGCTTGGGCCACGCAGCACGCCCAACTATCCGTCAAGTACAATTATGTCAGCATACCAAACAAACAAATAACAAAAAAGAAAGCCATTTGAATGCTGCATTTATATTATCTCTCCCCCACACACACGCACTACAATGGACTGTTCCACGACGACGGACTGAGTATCAGTCGCTTAGCTTTATTTAGCACCGTTTAGCTTCACTTAGCTCCGTTTAGCATCGCTTAGCTGTTCGTTAGCTTCACTTAGCTCTCCCGCGTTTTTCACGCCACTAAGTTCGCTATTTTTACAGCTCACTTGCTACTTTGCACGTCGGCTATCGTTTATTTCGAACACATGAGCGAACGTGCTCTCCATGACAGCCAAAGTGCTGTGAGGTAGAAGTTGAGAACAGGCCGCTAATGCCTCTTTTAACTTTCTTCTTCTTCACACTGAACATAAAATACATGACAGCACACCCTGTGGCGAAACAATGCAGTACAGTTCCAATCACTCATAGAATAATACTTAACAGCTGGTTATCAGCATTTGCTGACGAAAAAAAATTAAATCTGTTAGTGACACCACAAGCATAGCAATGACGAAGAATGTTTTTTACAGAGTGTAAAGCTTTCGGTTAGCGGTTTAGCGAACGTACCTCCGGTGAACATTTCAAAATAAAAGCATGTCATGTTCGTCATACAAATAACCATTTCTGGAGGTAATCCCACATACTTCAGAATTCAAATTCTACAATAAGAATACCTTTAAAATTATACCCTTTATGAAAAATCTGATTGGCAATGAATAATTGTTATAATTATTATAATACTATTATATATAGTATGATACTATAATATTAATGTTATGTATTTTTTAAGAATTATTTGGAATCATGTTGGAAAGGCTAAGTCAGTGTGCTGAATCTGTTTACATTCCATTCTTTTGCACTAGTTAATGCCATCAGCATTTGAACTCATTGTTTATTTGTGATTTATTATTGTAATTTATGTGTTTATTTGTAGTTTAATAAAGAATTAAAGTGTTCCAAAATGTTCTTGTGAATTGATAAGTGTCAACAAAGTTTTCATTGCTAATTTAGTAAAAAAAAAAAAAATATATATATATATATATATATATATATGTGTGTGTGTGTGTGTGTGTGTGTGTGTATATATATATATATATATAATCGTAAAAATAGTCAGCTGACTAATCGGGAGAAAATTAGTCGTTTGGGACAGCCCTAATCTAAATCCCTGGCAACAAAAGTGAGTACACCCCTAAGAAACTACGTACATTCCTAAATGTCCAAATTGAGTACTGCTTGTCAATTTCCCTCCAAAATGTCTTGTGATTCGTGACAGGAGTGCTGTCAGCATTGCTGCAGAGATTGAAGAGGTGGGGAGTCAGCCTGTTAGTGCTCAGACCATATGCCGCACTCTACATCAAATTGGTGTGCATGGCTGAACCATTACTGGAACCATGTTCTATGGTCTGATGAGACGAGCGGGCTTTCTTGTGTCCCGTCTTCAGAAGTGGCTTTCTCTTGGGGTGACAGCCATGCACACCAATTTGAGCAAGCAGTACTCAATTTGGACATTTCGGGATGTAGTTACTAAGGGGTGTACTCACTTTTGTTGCCAGGGGTTTATATATTAATGGCTATATTTTGAGTTATTTTGAGGGGAAAATAAATGAACTCTATTATATAAGCTGCACACAGACTACTTTTCATTGTGTCAAAGTGTCATTTTGTCAGTGTTGTCCCATGAAAAGATATACTTAAATATCTGCAGAAATGTGAGGGGTGTACTCACTTTTGTGATACACTGTATAAGACATGTTTTTTCACTTTTTCCCCCAGGTATAATTAAAAAAAAACTTTTATGTGTATATATGGCAGAAAACAGACAAGGCTAAAAAAGCAGTTTCTGCTCTTGCACGCATCTCTAAAAGAAACTGCTGTATTTCAAGCCAAAACAACTGTTGTGTTTGATAGAACAATATGTCTATATGCTGCCGTAGCAGTTTCATGGCACATTAAGCTCCCAAACTATTTGTAATTTGTCCATTTTACCCTGGAGACCCCCGTTTACAGACGCCATGCAACCGCTTTTGTTTCAACCCAGCCATAAAACGAAAGTAATTCATTATATTTCTTATTCGAAATGTCTATCGTTTTTAGCTTAGAATCATTAATTGATGTCTAATATTTAGTTTTAAAAAGAAAACGACTTTAAAAAAATTATATCACCTTGAAAAAAATAGTGTCTGTAAATGGGTCACGGATATGGCTAAGTATCGCTTCATTGTTTTTTTCGTTTCTGTTGCATTTTGCCCGATATTTTAGATGATTAATAATCGATCCAAACAAAGAAAAATTGAAAAAAAAAAACGTTTAAAAGGATATTTGAAAAAGAAAATCTCAACCACTGCTTGATGTCTGCAATTTTTGCATCGCGACCCTTGTTATATTACCGTGTTTCACCCATAAAATCCCCCCAAAATCCGGCTGTGGCCATTCACAGCTGTGTCTCGACACTCGGTGATACAGCTCGTTAAAATCATGGCGTCTTCAATTATGCTCTCTCATGCTTGCACCTCCAGATAGGGTTTCACTGTTATTTTTTTCAAAATGCCCTCCTGTTAAAAAAAAATTCCTCCCCCAGAAAATGGAGATTTTAAGCATTCCAATGATGTATCACATATGCATATCGGACAATTTTAAAATTTGGGCAAATTGGGGGTCTCAGAGCGGAACTTCAAGTCACCTTGAGTGTTTTCCGCCATATATATTTCAATAAATGGTTTTTAAGCACTTCAAATGTATTTATGTTAAGTTTTAAACAAGTTACGGTCCAACTGAATTATTTTAAAACAAGAATGAGGTAGAAAAATGCTTGTCTTGACTAAATGCTTCATTGAGGGAGTTCACTCAAATTGCCAAGGCAACTGTTTAGCAAGTAAACAATGATTGACGCATGCGGTGCTTTGAAGCTTTGGCTTTCGAGCATCTTTGGCAAGGTCAAACATTAAACGTCTGTCTGGAAATACAACTGGCTAACGACAGCACCAACATATTCATAGTTAGTGTAGGCATTCTATGTATTTTTTCTTCTTGTTGTTTGTACTTGACTTTCTCTCCTTCTTTTCTTCTGTCCGACTATAACTCCTTTCTGTTCACTACTTTTCTCTTAATAAACAAGGCATGTTGAATGGTCACAATGGGAGTATGTCATACATTAAAACTGTTCAGACCAATCGGACACTCAGTTTTCCATTCTCCATGTCAAGCAGCTGAGCAGCTACTATCAACTACAATGTATTGAAGTGAACAAAAATGTAACAATCCGAGCTAGCCGAAAATCCTATATGAACACATGATACACAGTGGGAGGAGGCCTACCTGTTTGTACCAGCGTCGGTCGAGTGTCTGTGTGTGGCACGGGGGCGGCCGGCCGTGACTTTTGTAGCATGGGGATTAGTGGCGTCACTGCAGATTATAGAGCCGCACGTTTTTTTTCCCCTCCATCTGCATTGTCGTGGAGACTTGTGATGTAATGCTAAGGTTGTGCTTTGGGATTGGATTGCATTCTTGTGAAAAATCAGCATTGTGACTGTGAGCTTCTGCAACGTGCTCTGGGTCGGTGAATGTTTCTGTGTTGGACGTCAAGTGCCGTCAATGGCACGGAAGGATGAGCGTTCAAAGCGAACCCTCCCTGTTTAAATGAATTGGTCATCTGTCGTGATCAATGGCAGGTTGTGAGTTAATAGTGAATACTCTATTATTTATTTCCTTATAAAGTGACATATAAACAGGAAGTGACCCTGAAATGATCCCAGAGAAACAAGAAATAACCCGTAACAACAGGAAGTGACCACAAAATGCTCACAAATCAACAGGAAGCTACCTGATATTAACAGAAAGTGACCCAGAAATGCCCCCAGATCAACAGGAAGTGACCCTGAAACAGGGGTCGCGTTAACCGAATATTTTCCGTCGTTGACCGGTTTTTTAAAACGGTGACGGAAAAAACTGAAGTCCGTTCGCCATTTTGACAGGTTGCAATTCACACCCCTGACCACAGGGTGGCGAGTGAGCATATTAATTAGCTATTGTCTCTCTTAATGCATGACGTCGTTGGCTATTCTGTCAGAATATTGTAGCGTCACCGGGGTCTGGCGGCGGCACCGTGATTGACACATCAACGCGAGGTTCTTATTGGTGCACCCGGTGTGACAGCGCGTCATCCAATTGGTGGACTAGATTGCCGCCTGTGTATAGACCCCAATCACATGACGTCACAACTCCGCCCCCCTGACTGGAGCCGCCATATTGTCCGTCAGCTCGTCGTGTTTACACATTACCGCTACGTACATGCCTCCTATTACGGCGTGTTTTTCTGCTCGTTAACATTAATAATCAAAATGGTGAAGGCGTGTGTGGCGGTTGGTTGCAGTAACAGAGAAGATAGACGGAGAGACTTGAAGTTCTACCGTATTGTGAGAGACCCGAAGAGGAGAGCGAGATGGACTGCTGTGATTCGACAAGAAATCTGGGCACCAAACGATCACCACAGACTATGTAGTAGTCATTTTATGTCTGGTAAGATGCATTTAATATATATTTAGAAGATTTTGGGCTGACAACCAATATTAAGATCATTGTGTGACGTTGGTGATTGGGGTCTATATAGTTGCCTCTTTTTCTTTGGGGGTGGAGTTGTTGTTGGCGGTAAGCAGAGTAAAAAGAGGGAGAAAAATACCACGACTTCCGTGTCTAATTTTTCGCCGCCAAGCAAGCGTTACAATATTAATTAAAAATGAATGAAAACTAAATACTATTGAATATGTCATCATTATCATTTTAAAAATTTAAGTGACGGGTAAAAATAGATTATGACCGGATTTTTATGACCCTGTCAGTCAAATGACGGACAACGAAAATGTCTAGCGCAACCTCTGCCTGGACGTGTACTTTCTTCAGCAGGGGGACACGTCTGGCTGTGCAGGATTTGAGTCCCTGGCGGCGCATTGTGTTACTGATAGTAGCCTTTGTTACTGTGGTCCCAGCTCTCTGTAGGTCATTTACTTGGCCCCCCCGTGTGGTTCTGGGATTTTTGTTCACCGTTCTTGTTGTCATTTTGACGCCACGGAGGGAGGAGGGAGTTGAAAGTCCGTGTTGCCCAAAAACGGCCCCAAAACATCACTGCTATAGAGGAGATCTGCATGGAGGAATGGGCCAAAATACCAGGAACAGCGTGTGAAAAACTTGTGAAGCGTTACAGAAAACGTTTGGCCTCCGTTATTGCCAACAAAGGGTATATAACAATGTATTGAGTATAGACCAAATACTTATTTTCCACCATGATTTGCAAATAAATTCTTTAAAAATCAAACAACGTGATATTCTGTTTTTTTTTCCACATTCTGTCTCTCATGGTTGAGGTTTACCCATGTTGACAATTACAGGCCTCTCTAATATTTTCAAGTGGGAGAACTTGCACAATTAGTGGTTGACTAAATACTTATTTGCCCCACTGTATTGCAGATTCAGTCTTCCCAGCCTGGTGCAGGTCTACAATTTTGTCTCTGGTGTCCTTCGTAGAGATGGGATGCTCGTTGCCTGGCACGGCCAGACTGTTCTCCCTGTATTTTTCAAACACTGAGAGAAAAGTCTGGAAACCATCCCATTAACGGCCTCTCGAGCAGGTACAAAATCAATCGACAAATCAGATTCGTTTATTTGCGTGACGTGTTCTTAACGAGCAACGTCACTCTTGCGCGTCGGAAGTCGTCTTCACAACAACACAGACGGTGAACAGGAGAGCCGAGAATATGTTCCAATCCACGGTAAAATCAGTTTTAAATGACCAAAAACACTTCGACACGAGTCATTGACAACAGTCTGTCTCGCGCTAGCCATGTCGAATAAACTCCGCTCTCCTCGTATGTTTCCTTTCACGCGCAAATCCCTCGTCCTGCCCTCGTCGTTTTACTAACGTCACGTCTGCCCGTCGCTGATTGGTCCACTCCGCTGTCTGTTTGCTGTGGCTTGCTTCGCCCTGGAAATTGTATCCGCTGAATGGTGGCCAGACTCAATAGACCCTACTCACATGACGTCACAACCACACCTCCGCGCCATGTTGTCCGTCTACTTGTCGTGTATATGCATTACCGCTACGTAAATTCCTCCTATTATGGCGTGTTTTTCTGCTCGTTAACATTAATAATCATAATGGTGAAGGCGTGTGTGGCGGCTGGTTGCAGTAACAGAGAAGATAGACGGAGAGACTTGAAGTTTTACCATATTCCGAGAGACCCGGAGAGGAGAGCGAGATGGACTGCTGCAATTCGACGAGAAAACGAGTAAAAAGAGGGAGAAAAATACCACGACTTCCGTGTCTAATTTTTCGCCGCCAAGCAAGCGTTACAATATTAATTAAAAATGAATGAAAACTAAATACTATTGAATATGTCATCATTATCATTTTAAAAATTTAAGTGACGGGTAAAAATAGATTATGACCGGCTTTTTATGACCCTGTCAGTCAAAATGACAGACAACGAAAATGTCTAGCGCAACCTCTGAGGGACACTCCGAATAAGCTATTTAAAGCTTAGCCCCTAAATAAAAAAAGTGACATATTAACAGGAAGTGACCCCAACCCCCCCCCCCCCAATCAACAGGAAGTGACATATCAACTGAAACTGACCCCAAAATGCCCCCAAATCAACAGAAAGCGACCCCAAACACCCCCACATCAACAGGAAGTGACCCAGAAATGATGTCAGATCAACAGGAATTGTCCCTGAAATGCCTCTAAATCAAAAGAAAGAGACATACTAACAGGAAGTGACCCCAAGATGCACGCAAATTCACAGGAAGTGACCCCAAAACCCCCCCCAAATCAAGAAGAAGTGGCATATCAACAGGATGTGACCCCAAAACACCCCCAAATCAACAGGAGTTACCCCAAAACGCCCCTAGTTTAGTTTAGTTTAGTTAAATTTATTCACACATCATATCATGGTACACACAGGAACATGGTCATATATACAAGCAGTTCATCTGATAAGATGCATGAAAGGGACACTCCGAATAAGCTATTTAAAGCTTAGCCCCTAAATAAAAAGAAAGTGACATATTAACAGGAAGTGACCCCCCCCCCCCAAAATCAACAGGAAGTGACAAATCCACTAAAAGTGACCCCAAAATGCTCCCAATCAACAGGAAGCGACCCCAAACACCCCCCAAATCAACAAGAAGTGACATATCAAGAGGAAGTGACCTCAAAACACCCCCAAATCAACAGGAAGTGACCCCAAAATGCCCCCAAATCAAAAGTGACATTAAGTGGAACCGAACCAAAAATGCATGCAAATCGACAGGAAGTGACCCCGAAATAATCCCAGATAAAGAGGAAGTGACCCCAAAATCGACAGGTGTTTACCTACCAGCGTAAAGCTACCATTGCAATTTCTCCAGAAATGGCATTTTTCTAGTTTAAAAAAAACAAATAGATAGAACTAAAACATGAGCATTCATAGGCAATTCTCCCAGTTTAAATGAACTGGATATCTGTCCCTATCAAATTATGATGTCCATGTATTTTGGTAGTTCACATATTTTAGTAATCTCAATTTCCATGTACAGTTGTGGTCAAAAATTTACATACACTGTGAAGAACATAATGTCATGGCTCTCTTGAGTTTCCAGTTATTTCTACAACTCTGATTTTTCTCTGATAGAGTGATTGGAACAGATACTTCTTTGTCACAAAAAAACGTTCATGAAGTTTGGTTCTTTTATGACTTTATTATGGGTGAACAGAAAAAAAGTGATCAAATCTGCTGGGTCAAAAATATACATACAGCAGCACTAATATTTGGTAACATGTCCCTTGGCCATTTTCACTTCAATTAGGCGCTTTTGGTAGCCATCCACAAGCTTCTGGTTGAATCTTTGACCACTCCTCTTGACAGAATTGGTGCAGTTCAGTTAAATTTGATGACTTTCTGACATGGACTTGTTTCTTCAGCATTGTCCACAAGTTCTCAATGGGGTTTAAGTCAGGACTTTGGGAAGGCCATTCGAAAACCTTAATTCTAGCCTGATTTAGCCATTCCATTACCACTTTTGATGTGTGTTTGGGGTCATTGTCCTGTTGGAACACCTAACTGCGCCCAAGACCCAATCTTCGGGCTGATGACGTTAGGTTATCTTGAAGAATTTGAAGGTAATCCTCCTTCTTCATTATCCCATTTACTCTCTGTAAAGCACCACTTCCATTGGCAGCAAAACAGCCCCACAGCATAATACTACCACCACCGTGCTTGACGGTAAGCATGGTGTACTTGGGGTTAAAGGCCTCACCTTTTCTCCTCCAAACATATTGCTGGGCATTGTGGCCAAACAGCTCAATTTTTGTTTGGTCTGACCACAGAACTTTCCTCCAGAAGGTCTTATCTTTGTCCATGTGATCAGCAGCAAACTTCAGTCGAGCCTTAAGGTGCCGCTTTTGGAGCAAGGGCTTCCTTCTTGCACGGCAGCCTTTC
The DNA here is from genome assembly GCF_030265065.1 of Corythoichthys intestinalis. Taxonomy (NCBI): domain Eukaryota; kingdom Metazoa; phylum Chordata; class Actinopteri; order Syngnathiformes; family Syngnathidae; genus Corythoichthys; species Corythoichthys intestinalis. The sequence goes on along the minus strand of NC_080399.1, from coordinate 8,612,913 downwards.
AGTCCATGGAGATGCAAAACACGCTTGACTGTGGACACTGACACCTGTGTTCCAGCAGCTTCTAATTCTTGGCAGATCTGCTTTTTGGTGATTCTCGGTTGAATCTTCACCCTCCTGACCAATTTTCTCTTTGCAGCAGGTGATAGCTTGCGTTTTCTTCCTGCTCGTGGCAGTGACAAAACAGTGCCATGCACTTTATACTTACAAACAATTGTTTGCACTGTTGCTCTTGGGACCTGCAGCTGCTTTGAAATGGCTCCAAGTGACTTTCCTGACTTGTTTAAGTCAATGATTCGCTTTTTCAGATCCATGTATGTATAGTTTTGACCCAGCAGATGTGATCACTTTTTCTGTTAACCCATAATAAAGTCATAAAAGAACCAAACTTCATGAACGTTTTTCGTGACAAAGAAGTATCTGTTCCAATCACTCTATTGTAGAAAAATCAGAGTTTTAGAAATAACAGGAAACTCAAGAGAGCCATGACATTGTGTTCTTCACAAGTGTATGTAAACTTTTGACCACAACTGTATAATAATATAATGACGACATCATCATCCAGTGTTATATTGTCGGACTAATCTTGAAATAATGCATTCTAGTCGTATTTCATGTAAATGCACTGACCAAATGTCATTTGGGACACCACATTTGGGTTCCGTTTGACTGCTTGAAAAAACTTTACGCAACATTTCCTAGCAGTTATTTTTACATTGGAACAACCCCCACTCGAACCTTCATTTGCGCCTCACGGTACGACACACGTTTTCCCCCCTTCAACGGACGGCGACCGTGTAATCGGCTCAAGAAAGAAAGGCATTTGAGGAGCCCGGTTATGCGGATTGGCCCAACAATACGGCCTCTGTGCTGCTGAGGCCCCCCGTTTATTCTCCGTGAGCACAACAAATAACACCAACTCACTGACCGCCACTGACGGCGACGGACGTCCAATTGCGGGCGAATAAACGTTCGTTCAGTGGCACTCAAACATGAGCATTTGCACCCGGTTTAAATGAATTGGACGTCTATTGTTGATAGTGGCAGCCAATGAAAAACAAATGTCATGTTTAGTATCCTCGTGGTAAAGACCAATTTTCTGCTCTTTTTGTTTTTGTCGGGAATTTTCCATAAACAGGGAGTCCTCAAGTTACGCCGTATTCAACCTACCACTTTGCCGACCTACAGGAGCATTTTGGGGTCACTTCATGTTAATTTTGGGGTCACTTCCTGTTAATAACAGGTCACTTCCTGATGATTTGGGGCATTTTGGGGGCACTTCCTGTTCATTTGGGAGCACTTCAAGGTTCCTGTTAATAAGGGGTCACATCAGTGTTACTTCCTGTTGACTAGGGGTCATTTCCTGTTAATAACGGGTCACTTGCTGATGATTTGGGACATTTCGGGGTCACTTCCTGTTGATATGAGGTCACCTTCTGTTAATTTGGGGATCATTCAGGGTCAGTTCCTGTTGATACGGGGTCACATCAGTGTCACTTGTTTATTTCTGGGTCGCTTCCTGTTGACATTGAATCACTTCCTGTTGATTTAGGGCCGTTTCCTGTTAGTATCGGGTCACTTCCTGATGATTTGGGGCATTTCGGGGATACCTCCTGTCTATTTGGGAGCATTTCAGGGTCACTTCCTGTTGTTGTTGCTGCAGTACACCTCTGTTGATTTGGGGTAATGTTGGGGCCATTTCATGTTGATTTGGGGTCAATTTCTGTTGATATGGGGTCACTTCCTGTCGATTTGGGAGCATTTCAAGGTTACTTCCTGTGAATATGGGGCAAGCCCGTCGACGTGGGGTGGGGGGGTGGGGCAACCAGGTATGTTGTGTCGGGCCTCAGGACTATAGACCCTACCCACCAACATCACAGAATGACGTGTCGCTGTATCCGGCCGCCATATTGTCCGTCATTGTTTATCCGTATTCTCAATGGTTTCAATTTGTCTTGCAATTTATAGTGCAATTCATGGTGCTTTCAGACGCTGTAAACTCATTGGATGCGTTGCATAAAAGGCATTATGTGGAAAAGCTTCAGTCTATCTGTTCGCCAGATCCATATTTGATGCCTAAATCGATATTTTTCGACCCGCTGTCTTCGCCCTCTCTGCCTGACATCTGTTACCCTGATATCTACAACTATCTTGTCCACACAAAATCAGCCTATTCTCACGAAAGTTTGAAAAACTTTAAGAGCAGCACTCTAAGCAACATTACCCCGTGTGACCCTTTACTTCCAATTTTCTAAAATGGCGACAATCAAAAAAAAAAAAAAAGTTGACTGCGATGGCCGACGCTTCAAGGATAGGTGGATATTGGACTATTTCTTCAATAAAACCCGCAAAAACTGTATCTGCCTCATTTGCAAAGAGACAGTCGCTGTTTTCAAAGAGTTCGATGTTACGCGATAATGATATTACCGAACAAGACACGCTGACATGTACGACAATATTACAGGGAAGATACACAGCGAGAAATTATGCGTATTTCGCAAGAGCCCGAGTGTCGAAAGAGAACGCCACAAAGACGAGATTGTTGAAATTATGAATTAAAAATAATAATAATAAGCAAATGTGACACACAGCCGGACTTGCTACAATTTGTTTAAATATATTGTTCTAAGTAAATCAGCCAAGGTAGCCCCCCGCATTTTTACCACACCAAAAATGGCCCCCTTTGCGAAAGGTTTGGACACACCTGTTTAACTGATGATCCGTAGACGAGGCCAGCTTCTTTCACTTGGTACCAGCTAAATATTATTCAAAATATAATGATGGTGGTAGAAATAAGCATCTTGAATTTGAAACTGTATGTTGTCGGCGATTAGCCTTGCAATGATCTTAATTGTTCTTGTCAGCCCAAAACCCTCTAAATACAGTGCCTTGCAAAAGTATTCGGCCCCCTTGAATCCTGCAACCTTTCGCCACATTTCAGGCTTCAAACATAAAGATATGAAATTTAATTTTTTTGTCAAGAATCAACAACAAGTGGGACACAATCGTGAAGTGGAACAACATTTATTGGATAATTGAAACTTTTTTAACAAATAAAAAACTGAAAAGTGGGGCGTGCAATATTATTCGGCCCCTTTACTTTCAGTGCAGCAAACTCACTCCAGAAGTTCAGTGAGGATCTCTGAATGATCCAATGTTGTCCTAAATGACCGATGATGATAAATAGAATCCACCTGTGTGTAATCAAGTCTCCGTATAAATGCACCTGCTCTGTGATAGTCTCACGGTTCTGTTTAAAGTGCAGAAAGCATTATGAAAACCAAGGAACACACCAGGCAGGTCCGAGATACTGTTGTGGAGAAGTTTAAAGCCGGATTTGGATACAAAAAGATTTCCCAAGCTTTAAACATCTCAAGGAGCACTGTGCAAGCCATCATATTGAAATGGAAGGAGCATCAGACCACTGCTAATCTACCAAGACCCGGCCGTCCTTCCAAACTTTCTTCTCAAACAAGGAGAAAACTGATCAGAGATGCAGCCAAGAGGCCCATGATCACTCTGGATGAACTGCAGAGATCTACAGCCTAGGTGGGAGAGTCTGTCCATAGGACAACAATCAGTCATACACTGCACAAATCTGGCCTTTATGGAAGAGTGGCATGAAGAAAGCCATTTCTCAAAGATATCTATAAAAAGTCTCGTTTAAAGTTTGCCACAAGCCACCTGGGAGACACACCAAACATGTGGAAGAAGGTGCTCTGGTCAGATGAAACCAAAATTGAACTTTTTGGCCACAATGCAAAACGATATGTTTGGCGTAAAAGCAACACAGCTCATCACCCTGAACACACCATCCCCACTGTCAAACATGGTGGTGGCAGCATCATGGTTTGGGCATGCTTTTCTTCAGCAGGGACAGGGAAGATGGTTAAAATTGACGGGAAGATGGATGCAGCCAAATACAGGAACATTCTGGAAGAAAACCTGTTGGTATCTGCACAAGACCTGAGACTGGGACGGAGATTTATCTTCCAACAGGACAATGATCCAAAACATAAAGCCAAATCTACAATGGAATGGTTCAAAAATAAACGTATCCAGGTGTTAGAATGGCCAAGTCAAAGTCCAGACCTGAATCCAATCGAAAATCTGTGGAAAGAGCTGAAGACTGCTGTTCACAAAGACTCTCCATCCAACCTCACTGAGCTCGAGCTGTTTTGCAAGGAAGAATGGGCAAGAATGTCAGTCTCTCGATGTGCAAAAGTGATAGAAACATACCCCAAGCGACTTGCAGCTGTAATTGGAGCAAAAGGTGGCGCTACAAAGTATTAACGCAAGGGGGCCGAATAATATTGCACGCCCCACGTTTCAGTTTTTTATTTGTTAAAAAAGTTTAAATTATCCAACAAATTTTGTTCCACTTCACGATTGTGTCCCACTTGTTGTTGATTCTTGACAAAAAATTAAAATTTTATATCTTTATGTTTGAAGCCTGAAATGTGGCGAAAGGTTGCAAGGTTCAAGGGGGCCGAATACTTTGGCAAGGCACTGTATGTACATTATTTGGACGTATAGACATCCATTATATTTCATAATCTTTTATATATCATAAACCTGGTGTATTTCAATGCATTTCCCGGGATTTTGGTATTTGTCTCTTCAGTGGCGTGGAGTCTATAGACCCTACCCACGTGACGTCACAACTCCTTCCTCCTGACTGGTGCCGCCCAATTGTCCGTCAACACATCATGTTTACCTGTTACGGCTACGTACATTCCTCCTATTTACGACGTGTTTTTCTGCTCGTTAACATTAATAATCAAAATGGTGAAGGTGTGTGTGGCGGTCGGTTGCAATAACAGAGAAGATAGACGGAGAAGACGGAGAAACTTGAAGTTCTACCGGATTCTGAGAGACCCGGAGAGAAGAGAGCGAGATGGGCTGCTGCAATTCGACGAGAAAACTGGGCTCCAAACGATTACCACAGATTATGTAGTAGTCATTTTATATCTGGTAAGATGCATTTAATATATATTTAGAGGGTTTTGGGCTGACAACCACAATTAAGATCATTGCTAGGCTAATCGCCGACAACATACACGTATGTATGTAGTGAGTGCTATCGCTAAACCATATAAACATTAAAAGCCCTAGCTTCATTGACAAATGACATGAAATGCATTAGACTTGACAGTGGATGTTAGCAAGAACAAAAGATTTTGAATTGAAAATTTCGTAACTCACCTTCCGAGCACAAGATTCCTGCCGAATTTTCGTGTACGAGGACCTGTTTCACCCAACCAGCAACGTAGCATTTATAAGCCTCCAAGCTCTTAAAGTTTTTCAAACTTTCGTGAGAATAGGCTGATTTTGTGTGGACAAGATAGTTGGACATATCAGGGTAGCTAGCAGATGTCAGGCAAATATGGCGGAGACAGCGGGTCGAAAAACATCGATTTAGGCATCAAATATGGATCTGGCGAATGGATCAACTGAAGCTTTTCCACATAACGCCTTTTATGCAACGCATCAAGTGAGTTTACAGCATCCGAAAGCACCGGGTCTTCCATGAAATGCATTATAAATTGCTCGATCAATTGAGACCATTGATAATACAGACACAAAATGACGGACAAGGGGGCGGAACCATACAGCGAGCACGTGATTTTGTGACGTCGGTGGGTAGGGTCTACAGATTGTGAGGGGAAAAAATTTTGTTGAGTGTTTACACCACTACACTAGCAGGTGGCGCCAAATCCTAAATAATAATTTTGCCTGTAAACGCGCACCGCACGCTGGATGCGCATGCACGCTCGCGCTGATGCGCATGCATGCGCGCGACAATTCTTTTGCATTGCTTTGCGGAAGTTTCTGCAAAGCAATGCCTTGATGGTTCCCTTGATGTTGCACAATCAAGTGTCGTGAACTTGCGTGTGTGCCTCTTGGCACGGCCAAAAGCACTTGTGGGCGTGTTCACCCGGGCGCTGCTTCAAAGGTAAAAATCTGAAGTCTGAGTGGACAAAATCTGAATCTGAGTGGACAAAACATTTCCAAAAATTAAAAAAATCACTTGTTCTCCATCACACGAAGTGGCCGGCAACTTGAGTTTGTGCCTCCGACACTGCGCAACCCTGGGCCAACTTCGTACGCCATTGCCCGCATCAGTAGCCCCGTAGCAGCTTTCAATTTATTTTTTACCTACTAAATTATTGACCACTTAGTCGCAATGACTAATTTACAAGGGTAGAGAACGATTATGCACTGGACCACGATCACTGCACAGCAACTCTGTGCTTACTTAGGGCTTCTCATTTTAGCTGGAATCGGGGCCGGATGTATGGGGGGCCGGGGTGGGCACGGCCCACCCAGACGTGAGTCGTGCCCACCCAATCAAAATGTCGGTATTCTGTTATGCATAAAATATTGATTGGTTTTGTGATTGAATACCTGAGTTTTATTGCTTTTATTACGTCTTATTAGCATCATCTAGTGGATGCCTCAATTTACTGCATCTCATGCGCACTTTATTTGAAAGAAACTGCAACACGGAAGTGACGTTGTTCAGTAGAGACTCACACGACGATAGGCGCAGTACGTTCGCGCCATCTCTGACCATTTTGCCTTGAATTTGAGGTTGCATCGCCGGTATGTATTGTTTAAATGTGTTTAAAAACCAAAATATGTGAACTGTGTGTACTTCAGTGCAAAAAAAGTGAGACAGATTCACTTAGCATTAAACTTGTGATATGCTAATTACCCACGAGTTAGAGGGTCGGCAAAATCTCGTCTTGGGCGCTCTGCCAATTGTTTATTCATATTTTCATATGCAGTTTGCTACAGATAGGGCAGTACATATGCGATTTAATATACTGTGCATATTTTGATTGTTTTGTTTTGTCTGTTTTCTTTAGTTTCACCCTTTTGAGTGTTAATAAACCTGCTTAGACAAAGCCACGTCTGCAGAGTCGTTGATACGAGAAAGGTGTTCAAAGCCACGACTATCGTGACGGCACAGTCGGGAATATCTATTGTAGCGTCGCACTGGATATAGAGAACGCACGGAGAGGTGGTGCCACCTACTTTTTTATTGCAGGATTAACGGTTACTGTTGGCCGCAACCAGGCCGAACAAGCAATCACCAAAACAAGCTGTTTTTCCAACCTCATTTGTTATCCGCGCGCTTCCGCTCTCTCCTCCAGACACATTCTCGCAGTCGGACATCCGGGCATTTTTAACGTCACCAGCCACAACAAAGCGTCGCCATATTGAAATGGGGGCAAAACACGAGACACAAGCAGTTGCTCCGTCGTGCATTGTAGTACAAACGCGTTGAACTTTTGTCTTATTTGCGGTCTTTTTTTCCGTCGGAATGACTAAAAGTTGCCGTGTTGCGGGTTGTAACACAAGGAAGAGTTCGGAGCCGCATTTGAAGTTCTTCATTCTTCCTCGTGAGAAGAAAAGGACTAGCAAATGGCTGAAAGCAATCAATCGAGGAACAGTAAAAGAAGACGGTTCCGTGGACCATTCTCGCCAGTGGGAACCTAAATCCAGGCACATTTACGTTTGCAGCCGACATTTTATTACTGGTGAGTAAACTTTCATCGATTTTTTTTTTTTTTTGCCCCAATTAGCTGCTAGGATTCAATAGAGTAGGCAGTGGTTAATATTACCGTAACCGACAACTCGCAAAGCGTTATTGGTCTTTTGCCGTAAACTGCTCTGACCGGTCAATTGGTATATTATTGGCCTGGTGGGAATTGGTTATTTTGCTGTGACACGTTCACGGCTAAATAACGCTTGGAGGCGAATTACCGGTTACGGCAGAAATAATTACTCCGTATATACTACCAGTTTTCTTAGTTTCACACAGTACATATTCCACGTAATTCATAAAGGTCAACTTACTGGTTGACTTTATGAGGTAGTTGTAGATGTTTCCGAACTCCACTGCAGGCAATTCCTTTGGATTGTTTATCCAGCTATCAGCTGCGACTTCGTATGGGCAGATTTGCAGGCTAATACACGCTAATTTTAAGTTGTATCGCCTCCTTGCGTCTGTCAGCAGTGACTCGTGATAATAATAAGTTATGTTTAAGACATTTTTATGAAAAAAAGATGCAAAACACAGCTGAAATATATGAATGTCAGACAACGTTACCTGTATGGCCTCCATCTCAAAATGGCGACACGTTGCTATGCGAGATGACGTCATCGTGACATCACGCCGACTGCGAGAATAAGTAGATAGATGAATGAAAAAACAAAACAAAACAAAAAAAACCAAACAAATATACCCCCCCAAAAATTAATGCAGCCTCAATGGGACACAAGCCAGTGTCCTACTTGCGCCGGTCCCAAGCCCAGAGAAATGCAGAGGGTAAAAAAAAGCCTGCATTGGGGGTGCCCCCTCAAGATTTCTTAGTGCCCACTCTGGTGTGTAAACCTAGATCCGGGCCTGGCTGGAATGTACAAATCAAAAAGACCCTGTGGGACAAGGAACTGGGTCGTCCGATGTTCGCTGCAACGATGTCCGTCTTCAAGTTTAGCCTGATCAACAGAGCCCTGTGCTTTGACGACAAGTTGCAACGTCATCATCTGAGCAAGCTCGCACCGATCCAGGATGTGTGGCTCAGCCGCCTGCAGATGACCGGCAGGGACACCTGCGTGGATGAGCAGCTGGTCTCTCTGCGACTATGCAATAATCTAGACGGCCACACTATATATTTTTTTACATCGTCGTTCCCCCTGGCTGCAGAGCTGGGAAAAAAAAGGATCATATTGGTGGGCACTCTTCTTAAAAATAAAAGCTAACTTCCACCAGTGCTCGTGAGGTCATTCACCAGGCAGCCGCTTTCAAGGTGGTTTTTATGTTGCATTATCATCTGGACTTTGTGCTGCATTTTTATGTGTAAAGTGCAGTGGCGCCACCAGGGGGTGGCCAGGGGTGGCCACGGCCACCCCTATAAATTGGTTGGCCACCCCACTGGCCACCCCGCTTGCCAGTATATCGTTAGATTGTTGTAGCATCAGTTATGCATTTCATCCCAAATGAATGCATTTATTTTGTTTTGTTTAATGTAGGGCAGTCAAATTTATCGCGTTAACGGGCAGTAATTAATTTTTTAAATTAATCACGCAGTCGCGGTACGACTCACTCGTGCATTGCTGCAAACAGCCTACAATGGCGCCGTTTTACTTATATACAGAGATAAGAGGCAGTGTCAAGTGAGTGGAGTAGATATAAGCATTCATTGGGGCCGTACTTTTAATTGGCAAAAGCTTTGTCATCTCTCCCACAGCAACTATAAATATTGCGACGTGGGGAAGAATGACAGGAGTTGATCTTTTTCTAAACACCCTGTAGTGTACCCAACGCAGAGAAGATATAGCATTTGCAGCCACCACACACAGTCATGGTTGCACCACTTCCCATCATGCATTTGGGCAGAACAGTTAAGTTGCTACAGTATCATTTACTGAAAGCTCAACAAATACACTAGATGGCAATATTTAGTCACAATATAGAAATTCACATTTATCCTTTAAGAATTACAAGTCTTTCTATCCGTGGATCACTTTCACAGAAAGAATGTTAAGAATGTTAATGCCATCTTGTGGATTTATTGTTATAATAAACAAATACAGTACTTATGTGCAGTATGTTGAATGTATATATCTGTCTTATCTTTCCATTCCAACAATAATTTACAGAAAAATATGGCATATTTTAGAGATGGTTTGAATTGTGATTAATTACGATTAATTAATTTTTAAGCTGTGATTAACTCGATTACAAATTTTAATCGTTTGACAGCCCTAGTTAAAAGTACACCTTATGCCTAATACATACATAACACAATAAAACAATTGTTGTGGAACTCAAAATGTTGACTGGACAGTTATGGACTATGCACATTAAATCGTTAGTAACATCAAATATTACACAATACACCAACGTATATCAGTAGCCGTGTCCTTAAGGCTTTTTGATAGTTTTCCCCTGACCTTTTTACTGCAATAATATAATGAAAACCTAAAATTATGGCTTTTAGTTTTGGCCACCCCAAGATTTTAAGTGGCCCCATCTGGCCACCCCTATGAAAAATTTCTGGAGGCGCCACTGGTAAAGTGCTATATGAATAAACTTGTATTTTATTTGTTTTCATTCAGCCTATTTGCCTTCACAAGGGAGTGCATTTTAGTGTCATACATACCCCAAAAAGGCAAAATTAATTGGTAATTGTTATATTTGCATACATTCTGTTAATTGTTCATAGGTGTGAGGTTTTTGGCCAAATATGTTTGCGTGTGTGCATATACAATACAGTTAGTTCTCTTCATACAACCATTTTTATGACTTTTTATTGTTCTAAGGCGGGGGTAAATAAATCAAAAACTTAAAACTTACATATGTACGGATAGGCCTGTTGCCACTTGACATTTGGAGTCATTGGAAGTAAAAAAAAATAGAGACTGAGTTATCACACTTCAAATTCACGTCCAAAATAATGTACACTTGACATGAATTGTGCGAGGTTTTTGGGGAAAATGCTACTGTAAAAAAACATTGGCATGTATTGAAAAAAAAATTTAACCACTTTTTAACTAATTCAAAGCTCTAATTAGGCCATATGAAATATTCACCTAAAATTTTTATGTATATGTATACACAGTTCAGTTAGTTTTCTTTATAGTCACTTTTAGGACTTGTACTGTCCTAAGGGGCAGGGGGAATACATAAAAACATTAAAAACTATATATGTATGGATAGGTCTAATGCCATCAAACATTTGAATTGTTGGGAGTCAAAAAATATTCATAAATGACTGAGTTATCACACTTCAAGTTCACGCCCAAATAATGTACATCGACATGAATTGTGCGAGTTTTTTGGGAAAACTGCTATTGTTAAAAAAAATTAGCATGTATTGAAAAAAAAATTGTTACCACTTTTTGACTAATTAAAAGATGGAATTATTCCATATAAAATATTCACCTAGAAATTTTATGTTTATATAGTTCAGTTAGTTTTCTTTATAGTCACTTTTAGGACTTGTACTGTTCTAAGGGCGGAAGGAATAAATAAATAAATTAAAAACTATATATGTATGGATAGATCTAACACCACTGAACATTTTAAATGGTTGGAAGTAAAAAATATTCATAAATGGCTGAGTTATCACACTTTAAGTTCACGTCCAAATAATGTACACTGACATGCATTGTGTCAACAAAAAAAACGCATGCCACGAGGGTTAAGAACCCCTCCTGTTCTCCACTCATTACCGGAAGTATCTGCACCTGTTCGAACTTGTTATCTGTATAAAAGACACCTGTTCACAATGCTCAAACAAACAAACTCCAACCTCTCCACAATGGCCAAGACCAAAGAGCTGTGTAAGGCCATCAGGGATAAAATAATAGACCTGCACAAGCCTGGGATGGGCTACAGGAAAATAAGCAAGCAGCTTGGTGAGAAGGTAACAACTGTTGGAGCGATTATTAGAAAATGGAAGAAGTTCAAATTGACGGTCAATCTGCCTCGTTCTGGGGCTCTGTGCAAGATCTCACCTCGTGGAGCATCACTGATCATGAGGAAGGTGAGGGATCAGCCCAGAACTACACGACAGGACTTGGTCAATGACCTGAAGAGAGCTAGAACCACAGTCTCGAAGAAAACCATCGGAAACACATTACGCCGTCGTGGATTAAAATCCTACAGCGCACGCAAGGTCCCGCTGCTGAAGCCAGTGCATGTCCAGACACGTCTGAAGTTTGCCACTGACCATCTGGATGATCCAGAGGAGCAATGGGAGAAGGTCATGTGGTCGGATGAGACCAAAATTGAACTTTTTGGTGTAAACTCGGCTCGTCGTGTTTGGAGGAAAAAGAAGGATGAGTACAACCCCAAGAACACCATCCCAACCGTGAAACATGGAGGAGGAAACATCATTTTTTGGGGCTGCTTCTCTGCCAAGGGTACAGGACGACTGTACCGTATTGAGGGGAGGATGGATGGAGCTAAGTATCGCCAGATCTTGGCTGACAACCTCCTTCCTTCAGTGAGAGCCCTGAAGATGGGTCGTGGCTGGGTCTTCCAGCATGACAACGACCCAAAGCACACAGCCAAGGCAACTAAACAGTGGCTCCGTAAGAAGGTCCTGGAGTTGCCTAGCCAGTCACCAGATCTGAACCGATAGAAAATCTATGGAGGGAGCTGAAAGTCCTGAAGGCTCTGGAGAAGATCTGCATGGAGGAGTGGGCCAAAATCCCTGCTGCAGGGTGTGCAAACCTTGTCAAGGACTACAGGAAACGTTTGGTATCTGTAATAACCAAGGTTTCTGATGTATCGAATACTTATTTCATGCAATTAAACGCAAATTTATTATTTAAAAATCATACACCGTGATTTTCTGTTTTTTTTTTGTATTAGATTCCGTCCCTCACAGTTGAAGAGAACTTATGATACAAATTACAGACCTCTACATGCTTTGCAAGTGGGAAAACCAGCAAAATCGACAGTGTATCAAATACTTGTTCTCCCCACTGTATATGTTAGTCTGTGGGGAGCAGGTTCGCGAGGCTGAACAGAATCTGGTCCGGCGGATGGATTTATCTTGGGTTTACAACCCACTGTGAATTATAGCAAACGCTAATACGAATTCATCACCGAAACAGCACAAACGAGCAGCAGTGGGACAGCAGAGGAGCCTGTCAGGGAGAGACAGGGAGCTGTCAGGCAACCCACAGAGCTGAGGAGGGAGCGCGTCCCGGGTCCCACTCAGTGCGTCACTGTTTGAGGGCTTGATAACCCCAGGGATGTGGGAGGGGGCAGGCACAGGATGTTTAGTTATACTGCTTTGTTGCTTAGCAGGCAGGCATAGCTCTCTCAGTTGTATTGTACTGTAGCCTACATGGGACAATAGATGGAAATTGTTTGTTTATATTGTGTCACATCACATTACGGTCTGTTAAATTTAACTGTCCATCTCAACTCATTTAAAAATGTACACTGTTATTGCTTGCAAAGCGTTAAAAGTACTGCGTATGTTGTCATAACTAGCCGGTGGCAGGGGTGGGGGCCCTATAATGGTCTCTTGTCCCCGGGCCCCTGCAAGTCTGTTGTCATCCCTGATATGGGGTCACATCTGTGTTTATTTGGGGTCACTTCCTGATCATTTGGGGCTTTTCAGGGTCACTTCCTGTTGATTTATGGGGCATTTCAGGGTCACTCCCTGTTGATAGTAGTTACACAACTGTTGATTTGGGGGTCACTTCGGTGTCACTTCTGTTCATTTGGAAGCACTTAAGTCACTTCCTGTTGATACGGGGTCACATCTGTGTCACTTTGTGTAAATTTGGAGGTATTTTGGGGTCACTTCCTGTTGATAGCAGTACTCAGCTATTGATTTGGGATCACTTCCTATAGATATGGGGGTCACTTCTGTGTCACTTCCTGTCAAGTTCAAACCACAATCCTCAGGTAGACATTTATAATATTACCAGAAATAAGGACAGAGGGCACTCAGTTTTTGTTTTCTTGCGCAAGGAGAGCAGGAGGGACTAGACAGTGACTATACAGTCACCAAAGTTGCTCTAAAACCAAACCCTCCTGCACCCTTTCTTTTTATTTAGGGGTTGGCCCTAGCAACAGATGGGTGTCTCCCTATAAGGGAAGGGGAAGCAAGCTGGAGACACCCTTGGACTTGTTCGTATGTGTGTGCTGACTATGTGTGTGCATTTAGGTTTACGTACATATGTACTAATACATTTCATGATGCAATGGCGTCTAAGTAAAAATGGCACGTCATCCTTGATTTCTTAAATGTACCAGACAGTCTAATTTGCTAATGTCTGCGGCTTGTCCTGGAAGATGACCTGTGGAACTCAGACCGGCCTAAACCGGACTAAAAGGCAAGGCAGTTTTCATCATGCGCTAGACATCTCTGGCGTGATCAAACACGGTAATATTACTTGAAACATTTCCTATTCTAGCAAGCATTAATAATTAACTATGATTATATTGATGAAATGAACTGAGATCAAATGATTATATTGGTTATATATGAGCACAAGCAATTATTTAATAAACCCTCGATAATGATCTCAACACTTCCTGTTGAGGGTATTTTGGGGTCACTTCCAGCTGACATCGAATTACTTCCTGGGGTCATTTTCTGTTTATATCAGGACACTTCCTGTTGATTTGGGGGCAATTCAGGGTCACTTCCTGTTGATTTGGGGTCTTAGCCTGTTTACAGGGGGCAACTTCATGTTGATTTGGGGACATTTTGGGTCACTTCCTGTTGATATTGGGCCACTTCCTATTGATTTAGGGGATTTTGCTGGTGACTTCCTATTGATTTGGAGGCTTTATGGCAGGAGTGCCCAAGTCCGGTCCTCGAGAGCCCCTATCCAGCTTGTTTTCCATGTCTCCCTCCTTTAACACACCTGAATCAAATGATCAGCTCATCAGCAAGCTCTGCAGGAGCCTGATAATAATCCTGATTATTTGAGTCAGGTGTGTTGGAGGAGGGAGACATGGAAAACAAGCTGGATAGGGGCTCTCGAGGACCCCTGCTTTATGGGGTTCACTTTCTGTTGATATAGGGTTAGCTCACAGTGATATTGGGGCACTTCAGGGTCACTTCCTATAGCTATCAGGTCATTTTCCTGTTGATTTGGGGTCACTTCCTACTGATTTGGTGGTATTTCAGGGTAGAGTTAATTTGATATGAGGTCACTCCCTGTTTTTGAGGTCATTTCGGGGTCACTCCCTTGTTGACTGGGGGGCCTATCGGAGGCATTTCCTGTTGATATCAGGGCACTTCCAATTGATATCGGGCCCCTTTCTGTTGCATTTCAGGTAACATAAGTAGACCTAATTTCATGACACACGTCAAACAAAAAAAATGCTTTCCTTTTTCTGTTCTGTTTCTGATGAATTTTACTGAATTCTCTGGAGAGGTAACCAACAAAGATTTCCATCATTTTTGAAACCCCACCAGTCGGTGTGCACTCAAAAACAAAAATCGGAGGTACAATTTAATTAGAATTTCACCTGCGCCTTTGAACGGGAGACACGTAAAGACAGCAGCAAAAAAGATACAACAAGCCCAGAACTATGAACACTCGGGAAATAAGTTGGAACGTGTCGGGCCTCTTGTCGACCATCAGCGGGCTCTGCAGCTCCCACTCCCACTCGCCTTCGACCAGCTTGTAAAGGTCCAACGCAGCCAACGCGTCCTCCACCGAGCAGTGGCCCATTTGCCCCACCTGCCACGTTGGAATGAGTTGCATTCAGATAGGATATCTGCGATACCTCGAGACACGAATTTCATTTTGCGAAACAATTTAACGAAGTTTTATCCGCTTCACGTTACAAAAAATTGAATCATCATAAATAAATACAAGGCATTTTTATCCTTCTGCTGTGAATTGGAATAAGTATCTCTGGTAGATGTCACTTCCGTGAAGTTGGTCCTGCCCCCAGAATTTATAAATCTAAATTCAAGACTTTTAAGACCTTTTTTAATGCCATTCCAACTGAAAATTAATACTTTTCTTGCATCCATTATTAAGATCATATTGAATCATATTAAATAAATAAAGCACTGAACATCAAATTTAACCTCAATTACTAAGTGTGTTTGACAAAAGAATGCACATATATTGAAGATACAATTTAAACACATTTAAAGTAACATTATAAAGTCTATCAGAATTTTTTTAAACCCACACACGCACACAATAATTATGGACAAAAAGAGGAGGAGGACAGGACTCAGACCAGCGATCTTCTGTAACAGGCTAGCCGCTAGTGCACCAGCCAAGACCCCAGTAAACATGGCTAACTTTTGAGTTAAAACGGCGAAATTCACATTCATTCGAAAGGCAAACCGAAATGTTTAAGCAGGTCCACTGACTTCGCATGACCCATAAACTGCAACCTTAAGTATCTGGATGTAACTTGAGCCCCTATCACATACTTCAAAACAACGGGATATCGCGGGACTCAATCGTGCAGCAGTTGTGGGTGAAAACAATTTCCCGTGTCGACTGACATGGGAAGCAGTGTGCGTGAAAGCAGGCGTTAAATTCCCGGGTCACAGCAGATGGCTGATGACTTAAATATCATAGTGGCGGCCGATGTAACTTCCTCCCTCTTCGCAGTAAGAGGAAAAGCGGTAAACAAACATCGCAATTATAAACATAGCAAGCTGGTTTAAGCAGCTAAGCTATTTAGCTAGCAAGCAGCTAAATTAAACTGAAAACATGACCAAAATTAAAATGTCAAATATTACGTCGGGCCGGGCCAGGGTTCTTTCTCGCTAACTTTTTGAAATAACTATATATTAACGATGTATGAATGATGAACTAAGGAATACTTGTAATAAAATAAATAATTTGGATTAAAAAAAAAAAGAAGGCACTGTATGGTCATTGCAGAGCCAGAGTGTGCCTATACGCCCTTTTGAATCTTCCCCTCTGCGAGTCCGCAAAACCGCATCTGTTTATTTATATTGAACAAACTTTTCCAGCGTTATTTCGTTGTGTAAATAAATTTATAATGATCATAAAAATATGTAGTCTATTTAAACATTAAGATAATGTGCGTTTTTTTTCCTGCTAACTGAGAATTCGTTAAAAAAGACTGGGTTTTATGCAGACATTGTCACAAATGTTATCACACAAAATGCGGGTCGGGCTTTAATACCCGTGGATCGTTAAAAAAGACAGGGTTTTATGCAGACATCGTCACAAATGTTATCACACAAAACGCGGGCCGGGCTTTAATACCTGCAGACCAGTTCGGGTCGGGCTGGATTTTTTAGGCCCGATTTTACCTCTATCTTAAAGTCTTAATGAGGTTAATTTGGCTGCAGTTACGAAGTCGGAATGCTCCCTCTGGAAAAAAACACGATTTGACCAACATTATGTTTAACAAACTTTTCCAGCGTTATTTCATTCTGTAAATGCATTTATAATGATCATAAAAATGTGCGTTTTTTTTTCTGCCAACTGAAAATTCGTTACAAAAGACAGTTACGACATCGGGAACGCTCCCTCTGAAACAAAACGCAATATGACCAACACTGTGACAGCTGATGCCGACCAAAAAATGATGTAATATCCGAAACAGATCACCAATGGACTCATTTGAAGTATATGAATGGTGGTCTCTTTTGGTGTTCAGAATCCACAATACTTCTGCCTGCAGGGTTTTTGTTCCACCGACAAACGGACGCATTCCCGATGCAGAGGTGGATGGATTCCCCGTTTTGCCGGTTTTGGTGGTTTGGCTTGAACGAGTTGCATTTCGATTTGTAGTGCAGTGCATCGCAAAATTCTATGCGTCATCTTCGTTATGGATTAAAAACAAAAAACAAAAACACTTTGTCACGAATATAATTTAGGTTGCACTGAGATCAGTGTTTCCCACCAATGAACCAGACTGTGGCGGTTTGCCCCCCCCCGAGGGAAAAAAAAAAAAAAAAAATCAGATGCGTCAGTCAGCCGATTACACAGCTGTAGCCCACTCCACTCTACTACCCGCGCGAGCGAGAGCGCGAGCGGGCGTGCGTGCACACACACAGACACACGCGCCAACAGGTCGCGCTCATAGACGGGACTACTAGCCTGGTACACCAGACTCATAGCTGTGCTATGCAGGCATGAAAATCTCTCACCTTTCGGCGAGATTCTCAAAAAGGGCGACCTATGTGAATTGCGTAGATCCAAGAAGAAATTATTTTCTCCTTATTTACTCCTTACGTGAACATGGAGTGCTCGGAGAGCCTTTGGTTGCATTGCAAAGCTGTGAAAACAAAAAGCAGGCCTTATCCACACCGGAGCAGACCAGAGCGTAGCATACACACTTGCCTGTATTTGCCAGCAGATTGAATTTGGTGAGTAATGGTTTCAATCGTTTTCACATTTTGCGATATAAAAAAGTTACTGCCATTCGTTGCAGCTTGCGTTGAACACTGCCAGAGCTAGCCAAATCTCCCATGAAAAAAAATAGCTCCCGTTAAATTGGCGTCAAGCTTGTGTATTTAACGGTAATATAAACGAAGAAACACACTGTTGAGTCAAATTAAGCGGCATTCTCTCGGATGGAGGGGGCGCCTCACATCGCTCCCGTCGTCCGCCGGAGAAGCGTTATTTTCGGCTTGGATTTGAGCTGACGGCCGGTGTCGGCACAACAGCGGCCTGACGAGTGGTGGGAATGAGTCCTGCTTCTTAAAGCTTTTCAGAAATACAGGGATCCCTCGTTTTTCACGGTTAATGGGGACCAGAACCCGCCGCAATAAGTGAAAACCGCGAAGTAGCGCCCCCCCCCCACACACATTTTTTTGTGCGTGTTCAATGCATTTATTCAGATTTTACATTGGAAAAAAGATACATATATATATAAGACATGTTTTTTTCACTTTTTTCACCAAAGTATCATTTATAAATGGTTTTCAAGCACTTCAAAATGTAAGATTTATGATGTTTTAAACATGTTACTGCCCCACCGAATTATTTTTAAACAAGAATAAAGTAGTAAGAAAATACTTGGCTTTTAAATGCTTCATAGTGAGTCTACTCAAACCCTCTCAGGCTTTGGTAAACGGCGATTGACACATCTGCAAAGTTTTTCTTTTTATATATATTTTTTTGTTTGAAGAAACGTATTTGATTGAATAATAAAGACACAAATGTCCTAGCCAAAATGTGGCCCAAACGCAAAACAACATTACTTCAATGGAAAAATTTGTTTCAATCAAGAAAAATAGTTTTCAAATGCTTTTTTTGTCTCAAATGTATTTTTGCAATCAAAAACAATTTTTTTTTATCGAAGTGACTTTTTGGGGATTAAAAGTATATACTGTATTTTGATTGAAGCAACTTTGTTTTTGATGGAAGTAACTTTGTTTTTTGATTGAATAATAAAAACACAAATCTACCTCCATCGTTATTGAGAGAGAAAGAAATTAAGAAAGCTTTAAAACTAAAAGCCACCGGGGAGTCTGTTTTTTCATTTTTTTAAAAAATATATTTCATTACATAGACATGCCTCGTAGGGAAGGGAGATTGAGGGATAAAAAAAAGGAGTTAGATGAGGCTGCTAAAGGCAGTGGATACCTCATCAGCTGGGTGAATAGCAGACCTGGTAAGAACAAGTTTGCAAGGATTGTCGGGTATTAAATACAATTATAAACACAATTACAATGTTATTTTTCTATAAGATTTTATGTCATTGCTTTATTAATCATTAGGTGCTAGAGTTGTTAAGTATGGATAATAATGAAATATTAGTTTTAAGAAAACTGTGCTGTTGGTGGCTCAGTGATCATCTGATGTGGTTTGTTCTCAGATGAACAAGTTGAGGAAGGAAGTTTTGATGCAGAGTTTGAAGGAAGAAAAGAGGCAGACTGACTGAGTCACAGCCAGAAAGTGTTGATGACAGTTTTGATTTCTATTCACTGTTGCCCCCTCCCAATTAAAGTATGTCACATTCGCAGCCAATTATTATCTAAAGCTGGTTAAAATTGAAGTTACCGTAAATTCCGGATTATAAGCCGCTACTTTTTTCCCTCATTTTGAATCCTGCGGCGTATGCAATGATGCGGCCAATTTATCAATTTTTCTAACGACCGCCAGGAGCGCTCGAGCATAAAATGCAAGCATAAGACACGTGGAATATGTGTGTCGAGGAAGACGCTAGTTGGCACTCTTACCCGTATTTTAAGTTTGTGCTTTGTGCACGAATAAAAGTAGCAGACCCTCATCTTTGTGCATTAGTAGAATTAGCATAGCCTGGTACTCCAGACTCACCGCTGTTCCAGAGTCTGGCCACCATTAAGCGGATAAAATTTTCCGAGCCGAGCAAGCCACAGCAAACAGACAGCGGAGTGGACCAATCAGCGACGGGCGGGACGAGGGACTTGCGCGCGGAAGTAAACATACGAGGAGAGCGGAGTTTATTCAACATGGCTAGCGCGAGACAGACTGTTGTCACTGACTTGTGTCGATGTGTTTTTGGTCATTTAAAACTGATTTTACCGTGGATTGGAACATATTTTCGGCTCTCCTGTTCGCCATCTGTGTTTTGGAGACGACTTCCGACGCGGAAGAGTGACACCGCTCGTTAAGAGCACGTCACGCAAATAAACGAATCTATCGATTGATTTTGTATTTGCTCGAGAGGGCGTTAATGGGCTGGGTCTCAGACTTCTCTCAGTGTTTGAAAAACACACGGAGAACAGTCTGGCCGTGCCAGGCAAGAATTAGCATACCCGCATCATGCTAGAAGAAATGGATATGATGTGCCGAGTTGAATTGAAGGCTTGGATGGCCAGCGGCGTCAGATCGTTTACAAAAGTGGTCGTATGCGAAGAGCAACTTTTGCAAAAGTCTGACAGCGTGGAGCAGCGTGAAAAAAATCCACCATCACCAACGGGTTTCGAAAAGCCGGTCTGCTGCGTGATGAAGAAGACGACACGCTAAGGAGTGAGCTTGAGGAGTCAGCTAAGTGCTGTGTTGCTGGCGCTGTTTGGAAAGAAAAGTTAAGGTATTGTAACGATGACAAATAGTAACCCGTTAAGTTAGGTTGCAATTCTTTATTTTGGAAACTCGTCGAACAACACACGACTGCTGCCTCTAGCAGCCGACGCACACACACAGACACACCCGCAACAACAACGACAGCACGTCTCTTGCTCTTCCGCACCTCCCTTACCTGTAAGTCACGCGCTGTATCATAACCCGATTGGTTAAAATATGGTATTTAAACTTGGAAAACTGTGTATTTCTTTATAAATATTTCAGTTTAATATGTGGGCACACGCGGCTTATAGGCAGGAGAGGCTTATGTATGTACAAAATGCTTTTTCCTTTAAAAATGTACTGGGTGAGGCTTGTAATCCGGGGCGCTCAATGGTCCGGAATTTACGGTATGTTGTTTTAAGGTGTATTAAATACTTGTTCATGTGCCCCTTTTGATCTACGAGCACCCGCCCCTCCACCGGTCTCTGCACGGCCCTGCTGAAACACAGTGTGGATCGACAGAGCTCAATATTTTGTTGGGGTGTACAGTGTACTGGAACATACAGTGCCTTGCAAAAGTATTCGGCCCCCTTGAATCTTGCAACCTTTCGCCACATTTCAGGCTTCAAACATAAAGATATGAAATTTAATTTTTTTTGTCAAGAATCAACAACAAGTGGGACACAATCGTGAAGTGGAACAACATTTATTGGATAATTTAAACTTTTTTAACAAATAAAAAACTGAAAAGTGGGGCGTGCAATATTATTCGGCCCCTTTACTTTCAGTGCAGCAAACTCACTCCAGAAGTTCAGTGAGGATCTCTGAATGATCCAATGTTGTCCTAAATGACCGATGATGATAAATAGAATCCACCTGTGTGTAATCAAGTCTCCGTATAAATGCACCTGCTCTGTGATAGTCTCAGGGTTCTGTTTAAAGTGCAGAGAGCATTATGAAAACCAAGGAACACACCAGGCAGGTCCGAGATGCTGTTGTGGAGAAGTTTAAAGCCGGATTTGGATACAAAAAGATTTCCCAAGCTTTAAACATCTCAAGGAGCACTGCGCAAGCCATCATATTGAAATGGAAGGAGCATCAGACCACTGCAAATCTACCAAGACCCGGCCGTCCTTCCAAACTTTCTTCTCAAACAAGGAGAAAACTGATCAGAGATAGCAGCCAAGAGGCCCATGATCACTCTGGATGAACTGCAGAGATCTACAGCTGAGGTGGGAGAGTCTGTCCATAGGACAACAATCAGTCGTACACTGCACAAATCTGGCCTTTATGGAAGAGTGGCAAGAAGAAAGCCATTTCTCAAAGATATCCATAAAAAGTCTCGTTTAAAGTTTGCCACAAGCCACCTGGGAGACACACCAAACATGTGGAAGAAGGTGCTCTGGTCAGATGAAACCAAAATTGAACTTTTTGGCCACAATGCAAAACGATATGTTTGGCGTAAAAGCAACACAGCTCATCACCCTGAACACACCATCCCCACTGTCAAACATGGTGGTGGCAGCATCATGGTTTGGGCCTGCTTTTCTTCAGCAGGGACAGGGAAGATGGTTAAAATTGACGGGAAGATGGATGCAGCCAAATACAGGAGCATTCTGGAAGAAAACCTTTTGGTATCTGCACAAGACCTGAGACTGGGACGGAGATTTATCTTCCAACAGGACAATGATCCAAAACATAAAGCCAAATCTACAATGGAATGGTTAAAAAATAAACGTATCCAGGTGTTAGAATGGCCAAGTTAAAGTCCAGACCTGAATCCAATCGAGAATCTGTGGAAGAGCTGAAGACTGCTGTTCACAAACACTCTCCATCCAACCTCACTGAGCTCGAGCTGTTTTGCAAGGAAGAATGGGCAAGAATGTCAGTCTCCCGATGTGCAAAACTGATAGAAACATACCCCAAGCGACTTGCAGCTGTAATTGGAGCAAAAGGTGGCGCTACAAAGTATTAACGCAAGGGGGCCGAATAATATTGCACGCCCCACTTTTCAGTTTTTTATTTGTTAAAAAAGTTTAAATTATCCAATAAATTTTGTTCCACTTCACGATTGTGTCCCACTTGTTGTTGATTCTTGACAAAAAATTAAAATTTTATATCTTTATGTTTGAAGCCTGAAATGTGGCGAAAGGTTGCAAGGTTCAAGGGGGCCGAATACTTTTGCAAGGCACTGTATTTCCTCCACACCCTTCTCACCTTTTTAACCCCTGACCCATTTTCATGCCTGGCTATGAGAGTATGAGTCTGGCCACCATTAAGCAGAAAAAAATTTCCAGGGCGGAGACAGCCACAGCAAATAGACATCGGAGCGGGCCAATCAGCGACGGGCTGACGCGACGTCGGTTAAGGGACAAGAAACTAGCGAGAGACATTTCAACATATTCAACATGGCTCGCGCGAGACAGACTGTTGGTTTTAGCGACTCGATGTGTTTTTGGTCATGTAAAACCGAATTTACCGTGGATTGGAACATATTGCCGCTGAGTCTGGTGTACCAGGCTACTTTCTGCTGCATTCTGCTGCATTTGGCGCGATCCGACGACACCGCATACAGCAATTTATATTACATTCAGTGGTCTCAAAATGCCCTAAAGAGATACACCAGTCTTGAAAATGTACACACACACCCTACCCCGAGGGTCAGAGACCCTCCCACCACAGTCTCCTAAAATCCTGTGGGAAACACTGGAGATGTTCTTGAAAATTAAGACCACGGTGAAAAAATTTCAGACTTACAACAGCTAATTTTATACTTTTAATACCTTTAATCATGGAAAACTAAATTCAATGCTTTTTTAATACTTTTAATAACCCACGGGGACCCTGTAAAAATGGTGTCAATCCTTTATGCTTCGTTTGTGCTGTAAAAACATTAGTTTGTGCTGCTGTCGTTTCATAGATATTGAGATATTAATTTCGAGTGATGACGTCATTCGCAGCTTTTCGAACTCCCGTAGCTGACGGAGCATACAAACTCTCTCAATAACAGAGGGGTGTCCCAACAATAACGCAAACATAGCATAGACAAATGGATCCCTTAGGGTCTGAATCATTGTGCAGCAGTGTTGTTTTTGGCAGCCCTTTTAATTTTAGTCTTCGTCATAGTCTTAGTTTTAGTCGACGAATATTCAAACAAGTTTTAGTCTAGTTTTAGTTGATGAACACTCAAGTTTTAGTCAGGTTTTGGTCAACGAAAATTAAAACATTTTGACTTTAGTATTAGTTGACGAATACACAAGGTTTATTGGCGCTACAAAGTATTAACGCAAGGGGGCCGAATAATATTGCACGCCCCACTTATCAGTTTTTTATTTGTTAAAAAAGTTTAAATTATCCAATAAATTTTGTTCCACTTCACGATTGTGTCCCACTTGTTGTTGATTCTTGACAAAAAATTAAAATTGTATATCTTTATGTTTGAAGCTTGAAATGTGGCGAAAGGTTGCAAGGTTCAACTTTTGCAAGGCACTGTAGCTTATAATTTATAAGGAACTTAAGGAAACATACATAACCTGTTTGGAAATAAAAAAAATTGGCCAAGCCCTGAAAAATGTAAAACACAAAACTAATAACCAACTCCTGGCCCATTCAGAACAAGTCCAAATTGAAGTCTTGAAGAAATTGAAGTGAACCCTTCCCCCCATGTAAAAAAAAAAACACAGCCTGCACAAAACGTGCAGGGTCGTTAGACTCGTTACTCAAAGTGCAAAACAATACATAGACCAGTCATGAGCTACCTGAATAAAGAAAATGAATATACACTCACCGGCCACTTTATTAGGTACACCATGCTAGTAACGGGTTGAACCCCCTTTTGCCTTCAGAACTGCCTCAATTCTTCGTGGCATAGATTCAACAAGGTGCTGGAAGCATTCCTCCGAGAGTTTGGTCCATATTGACAGGATGGCATCACACAGTTGGTGCAGATTTGTCGGCTGCACATCCATGATGCGAATCTCCCGTCCCACCAATTCCCAAAGATGCTCTATTGGATTGAGATCTGGTGACTGTGGAGGCCATTTGAGTTCAGTGAACTTATTGTCATGTTCAAGAAACCAGTCTGACATGATTCCAGCTTTATGACATGGCGCATTATCCTGCTGAAAGTTGCCATCAGAAGTTGGGTACATTGTGGTCATAAAGGGATGGACGTGGTCAGCAACAATACTCAGGTAGGCCGTGGCGTTCCAACGATGCTCAATTGGTACCAAGGGGCCCAAAGAGTGCCAAGAAAATATTCCCCACACCATTAAACCACCACCACCAGCCTGAACCGTTGATTCAAGGCAGGATGGATCCATGGTTTCATGTTGTTGACGCCAAATTCTGACCCTACCATCCGAATGTCGCAGCAGAAATCGAGACTCGTCAGACCAGGCAACATGTTTCCAATCTTCTATTGTCCAATTTCAATGAGCTCAGACCAGCCCTTCTGGCACCAACAACCATGCCACGTTAATGTTGCCACTCCCTCTAAGTATTGTTACCACCAAGTATGTGGCCGCAGCCGCAACACTTGTCTCTTAAAGGGGACAGCCCATTGCAGTTATTAAAGTTAAAATGCGACCAAGAATCCTCGCGTTTGCAGCCCCATTGTTGTTGAGAGATCCTTGTGCACGCCCCCGGGAGGGAGGGGTGGGGTATGCGCAAGCCACGTGAACAATGGCTCGGAAGCAGGCTGACAGCACCGAAAAAAAAAAAAAAAAAAAAAAAACCTACGTGCACAACTATCAAATGTCACGCACTGTGAACATATATCGGGTATGATGGCACATTTTCATGTCGTTGTCGTCTCGTCAGACGTAAATTGGCAATCTTTTCGTCACGTTAGAGTCATCCAAGACGCGTTTTCGGCGCGTCATCATGACGTCATCGTCATGAAAAAAATGTTCGTTAACGAAATGTTTTCGTTGTCTTCATCGTTGACGAAAACAACACTGGCATTTAGTTGTATTGATTTGTGTGAATATACTGCCCTTTAGTGGCAACACTGAATATGACATAACTCATTTAACATGGCTGAATCCAGCTGCTCACTGTTAAGACCAACATTAGATAAGTTTTTCTTTCAGCTAATGTTTTTTTATGCATTCGTAATTTACTTTATACCTATATTTAGCCATTTTTTTGGGTGGAAATATGTTTGAATGATTCGTTAAGAGCATTGTAAACGTTAGCATTTTATCGCATTTGAGCTAGCGGACTTTTGCTATGCAAGTTAGTCAATTGCTCTCTTTGTACTTAATTCCTCATTTATTTATTTTTATACCGTTTGAGGCCAAGCTCAGGTATTTTAATTGCTTTTCAGATGAAAGTGCAACTCTGCAGTTTGAAGAAACACTTGGGAATTTTATTTTGTATTTGCATTTAATGGCCTTTTGAAAGTGCAATCTTCTGATTACTCGATTATTCGAGCTAACTACCGTATTTTTTGGACTAAAAGTCACAGTTTTTTTTCATACTTTGGCTGGGGGTGCGACTTACACTTTGGAGCGACTTATGTGTGAAATTATCAACACATTATTATATAATTACACGTTATTTTGGTGTTTTGGAGTGACACTGATGGTTTGGTAAACTTGTTAGCATGTTCTTTATCTGAATAATTCTTAATAGCTGTTACGTTAACATACCGGCCACGTTCACATTTCGTACAATTATCATATTGTACACTTATTCTGCAAGTTGTTCTCTTTTCTTTTTGTATTTTTTATTTTAAATTGCCTTTTAAGATGACATATCTGTTCTACGTTTTGGATTTTATCAAGTAAATTTCCCCCCAAAATGCGACTTATACTCCGGTGCGATTTATAGTCCGAAAAATACAGTAGTTGATAGATTAATCGACTACTAAAATAATCGATAGCTGCAGCCCTACACAAAACCTACCTGGATGTGCCTGTTGAGGAGCTTGCCCGCTAGCGTTTTTAACGAAACGCGACGGTGGAGCGGAAATCCGGCTAAGCGACGCAGGAGGTGTGTCGCCCCTATGTCTCGAACCATGTGATGTGGATGGGGGATGCGCAGAGCACGGAAATCATTGGAAATCGAGTGTCCCACTACCACCTTGCCTTTGAGAATTGTAAGAATCTACAAAAGATAAGCAGTTATTTTTTTTCATAACGCATTGACAGTGATAGACGTCAAATCCGTTTCAACCGTGGTCCGGCAGCTCACCTCATTTCTAGCCTGCACGTACGTCGTCGCGTTGAGCAAGTGATGCGGCCAGATGCCGCTCCAACGAGTCCTGTAGTCTGTTACGGGGTGACACGGTTGCACGTAACGGTCGTAGAGGACGTTGCCGTGGTAATCCAGAATGCTGCAGCGGGCCAACTCGCTGCAGCTCCCGGCCGGTCCAGTCCCCACCATCTCACAGTCCAGCGCCACCACTAGGGTAGCAGAGGCAGAAGATGTCGGCCACGGCGAGCTCCGGCCGCTCGTCGGGGGACTCCACTCAGAGAGACCGCTGTCTTCCTCCCATGTGTCCTTATTGGTCAAATATCGGTTTTGAAAATCGGTCGTGTTTTGGTACTTTTTAGCCTGTTCGTCAAAATCCCAGTCACTTCTTTTCCATTTTGCCAGCCGCTTGCGTTTTGGACTGGAATACTCCATGGCGTGAAACATCAGTTGGTTTTTTTTAAATATATTAATCGGTATCTGCTCAGGAGCCCACGTGAGGACTTAATCCGATATTGCACCTTTGCCGTCTCCTACTGATGAAATTATCCCTGTAAGTTATTGCTGTGAAGAGTAAAACAAAATATTTAAGTCAATTTGATGCAAAAAAAATGCAGTTCTTAGGTAACTTAAGTGTTATGTGTTAGCAATTTAGCATAATATTAACTAAACTCATTCACTGACATTCACAACTATTTCTACTGGGATGGTTGGTTGTGATTGCTAATCTTTCAGTGCCACTGACGGCGATAGACGTCTTTTTGACTGGGCGGAGCTAATGAACGAATGTTTACCCGTCAATGAGTTAATCAAATTCTATGCAAACAGTTTTATCTCAACTTAAATCTTGTCAAATAGTTACTCGTGTTGATTGTTTGGCCTGAACGATATTGTATTAAAACTAGGGCTGCCAAACGATTAAAATTTTTGATCGAGTTAATTACAGCTTAAAAATTAATTAATCGTAATTAATCGCAATTAATCGCAATTCAAACCATCGCTAAAATATGCCATATTTTTATGTAAATTATTGTTTGAATGGAAAGACACACGACGGATATATACATACAACATACTGTACATCAGTACTGTATTTGTTTATTGTAACAATAAATCCACAAATGGCATTAACATTCTTTCTGTTAAAGTGATCCACCGATAGAAATACTTGTAGTTCTTAAACGATAAATGTTATAGTTACAAGTTATAGTAATTTTATATTAAACCCCTCTTCATGTTTTCGTTTTAATAAAATTTGTAAAATGTTCAATCAAAAGTAGAGTTAATATAATAATAAGAATAAAAATAACAATAATAAAAATAGAGTGAAAAGTTTTACGTGTATTTTGCATAGCTAAATTGATTGTCAGAATAGGGCCTCATTACTATAGACTGAAGTGCTTTTCTTTTTGAGAACATTATTTTTTTTTGAGAGATAGGAATATTGTTTTTGTTGTGCTTTCACTAAACGATACTTATGTTTGTTGTGAAGGAGAAGCTTAAACGGCGCGGTCCAAATGCCAATGGGAAAACCCATTGGCAGTGTATCAAATACTTGTTCTCACCATTGTATCTGTGCATATCTTACCCAAAATAAAACAAGAGACACATAATTGCAACTAAAAGAAAGACAACTTACCAAAATATGTGTGGAGCACAATTAGCAATTTGCATTGCATTGTGAATACAACATAAACGTCTCACAATAGGCTGTATTGGCTGAGCCAAAATTGTGTTGGTTCGTTCCACTGAAATGGATCTACGTGACCTCTGCATTGTAATTTACATACGTTGCTAATTACTACCAAAAAAAAAGTTCTACTCACGGTTTCCAGTCATTTTTTAGTAATTAGCGTTTTCGTGTCGGTCTTTTTTCCCCCGTGGCGCAGTGATATTGATACGGCGGAGTCGTATCGTCAGTGTGTGAAGCCATTTTAGGTCACGTGCACCAATAGGAGACGACGACTGTTGCTATGCGCTTCGATAAACAAATAATATGGCGGCGACCGTGCCAAGCTACAACACGAGCGAAGATGAACCAAAGATAAGAAAACCACATTCGGAATTTAGTCAAAAGGCATCGAAACGATGCTATATGCATCTCTCAACTGTCCAAGGGCGAAAAAGGGCAGGAATTTGGAAAAAACGTGCAGAGCCCGCGTGGTTGCGTCAGACAATGGCTTTCTTCCCAGGCTCCGTCGAAGGATCTTGCTGAAAATGCGTCGACTGGGATTTTTAACGACATTCACTACAGGTAAGCCACACGCACGCCTTTACTACAAGGTTATTTGTTATTAACTTATGCTAAAAAAAATCTTATTTAAACTAGTGTCGTAACGATACCATTTTTTAGCCCAGATATCAATACCACTTTGTTATAAAATGTATATAGGGTACAGTGTGTCGAAAGTGAATCCAGTAGAACTTTTTATTGCATACCAGTTATGGGTGACAATGGCTAAATAAACCTTTTGGCTCAAGAACATCAAGCTGTAGTCAATAAAAGCCCTGATACTGACGTGGCAGTGATTGCTGTTAGTCTGCAGATAGATTTACAGTGTAAATTACATTTTTTCACAGGAGGAGGCAACAGAACGAGGACTGACGTCTCTAAGGTCTCTGCAGCTCCTGGCACTAGTGTGTGTTCAGCACTCATTGGCATCCATACATTCACAGGTTGTGACTCTGCTTGTGCCTTTCATGGCAAAGGCAAAAAAAACCTTTTCTTTTGCACGTCATAAAAAAGAATACCTGACTGGGTTTGCAAAGCTGGGCAGCAGTTTTAAACTTGACCTACAAACATTTAACACGTTGTGTAAATACGTGTGCCACCTGTTTTGCCAGTCATGTGCCAAAAATGATGCCAAATGCAGATCTTTCTGTATGGCCTCGTCAGTCTTGCCAGAACATTCTATTCCCCCCAAAACTGATGCTCTGTACCAACATTGCAGGACAGCAGACTATCAAGCAGCAATTATGAAACGTTGTCTGACAGTTAAAATGTGTGCCCCTTCACCCATTGGGAATGGGTGGGACATTGAGGATGGGCAGTTGGCAGTGACATGGATGACTAAAAATCCTGCCCGATACTGTTTTGCAAGTAGTCAACTGTAGTTGAAAGGCAACCAATTGTGACATGGGAAGATGTTCCTGTATGTCTGCAAAACTTTCTTGTACTGATTTATATCGGTGCCAAGCATGTGAGAATGTTTCCAAAGAAACAGAAGACACTTGGATGGGATGATGACTTTGAGTAAAGCGATTTTGAGGAGTAATGTTGTCATGTACAGTTTTACTATTCTTTTATTTCTATTTTTTTTAATTCGTTTTTCAATATTTGTATGTGTAATAATGTGTATTTCTATAGTATGAGATACTTCCATGTTTAAATAAATGTGTACCAACAGTACTATACTTGAATGATTCCAACCTTTTGTGTATATACAGTGTGATTAAAAAAGGCTGTGCCAAAATCAAAATGCCATGTCAAAAACGAAAAACATAAAAAAAAAAATAAAAAAAAAAAACTACCTTGGACAGATGTAGGAAGTAACTAAGTTTAATTTCATGTTTTCATAGTACTCAAATATGGCCATCACCAGCAGCATGGACAACATCAAGTTGACATGAGAATTCCTCCCTCCCGCGTTGATTGCGTCTGTTATGTAATCTTTCATGTCATCAATATTCGCTGGAAGTGGTGGAACATACACTTAGTGTATAACATACGTTATGTGCCATAAAGATGGATAACGAACTTTGTCTTTAACATACCAACACGTCCAGCAAGTACTGATGATGTGAAATATCGAACAACAGTCGCAATCAAGACAATAACTGCGACATGCACACGTTTGAGAGGAATTCTCATCGTGGCTTGATTTTGTCCGTGCTGCTGGGTGTGCTCACATTTGAGCACTTGTGAAACATGAAATAAAACTTGGAAGTTATCTTCAACACGTGTCCATCACTTCTTTTGTGATGTCTTTCATTTTTTAAGTATCACCTTATGATTTTGGCACATTATATTTTTGATCACCCTTTAATTTTTTTGTCTTATTCCATTTTTGCCATGATTCACATCTAGGAGGGTGTGGTAGCAATTGGGTTGATTTTCAGCTATTTATGATCATGGCGTGCATTTTTTATTTTATATATTTCATTGCATAGTAGGTTGTGATATTTTTAATATGACACATAAGCCTTTAGCTTAATTCAATATATATTTCATTGTGCTGGGTGCAAATCATTAATGTTGAAGTGTTTCCTTCAAGAAATTAGCTACATTTCTCATTCTGAATTCACCTATGTGTATACTAAGGCACCAATAATTGTTTCAAATGTTTGGTAGATGTGTTTATGACATTTGATAAAGATTTTGTGTTGCCAGAATTAATATAACACTTAAAACAAGCAAAAACAGCAACACTAGATCTGTATTTTTGTGTATTCACATCAGGATACATTTCTGGCTGGTGACTAAGTTAGGAGGGTATTGGCTTTGAAAAAATCAATTTTCTAAGCACTTTTTCCATGGTCCCAATAAAGCCATATTTCCACAAGCTTGTCCATTCGCAGCACTTCCTGGTCAACTCTAATCTTTTAATGGACGACGGTCTCACAGAAGAAGTTGTAGCTGTCAGTGAAGGGTGTTTCAGTTCTGAAAAACACGCACACACACATAAACCATGTGAGAACTGTTTCATCCATATCATATTTACATAATCTTCCAATCCAAATTATATAGGCTTGTCTATTCTGCCATTTTTTCCTGAATAAAATTATCAAATAGGTTTTTGGAACTACGGTTAAACAGACTAAATACTATGTTATTTGTCAATCTAAACTTTTTGCTCAAAGTTAACAATCTAACATCATAATAATGACCGCTACAGCCCAGAACTCACATTGCAAGTCTTAACTTCATATGTGATCTGACCAGAAGCCCACAACTCCCATAGTTATTCACAACAAAAGGCGTGTGTGTGGCTTACCTGTAGTCAATGTCGTTAAAAATCCCAGTCGACGCATTTTCAGCAAGATCCTTCGACGGAGCCTGGGAAGAAAGCCATTGTCTGACGCAACCACGCGGGCTCTGCACGTTTTTTCCAAATTCCTGCCCTTTTTCGCCCTTGGACAGTTGAGAGATGCATATAGCATCGTTTCGATGCCTTTTGACTAAATTCCGAATGCGGTTTTCTTATCTTTGGTTCATCTTCGCTCGTGTCGTAGCTTGGCACGGTCGCCGCCATATTGTTTGTTTATCGAAGCGCATAGCAACAGTCCTCGTCTCCTATTGGTGCACGTGACCTAAAATGGCTTCACACACTGACGATACGACTCCGCCGTATCAATATCACTGCGCCACGGGGGGAAAAAAGACCGACACGAAAACGCTAATTACTAAAAAATGACTGGAAACCGTGAGCAGAACTTTTTTTTTGGTAGTAATTAGCAACGTATGTAAATTACAATGCAGAGATCATGTAGATCCATTTCAGTGGAACGAAATCCATTTTCTAAGCACTTTTTCCATGGTGCCAATACAGCCTACAACTACTAATTCTCCCACGTTTAGAAGACATGAGTATAGAACGGCACTGCCCCCAAGCGGCCGGTGGCATTCTCTTCACTCTTAATGTCCATGAACGGCCTCATTGTAATGTTAGAGGCAATATGCCAGCGGGTCATTCATTGCATGCGTTAATTGCGTCAAATATTTTAACGTGATTAATTAAGAAAAATAATTAACGCCCGTTAACGCGATAATTTCGACAGCCCTAATTAAAACCAAAAAAAAATCGTATTTCGTGCCTTATTCACGTAATATGACATTTTGTTATATCACATTCAGTTCAGTTTCAGTTTATTCACACAGCGTATCATGGTACATACAGGTACATGGACATATATACAAGCAGTTCATCTGATAAGATGCATGAAAGGGACACTCTGAATAAGCTATTTAAAGCTTTTAGCGGGTGTCCAGTCAAACAGCACACACAACACACACCCATACACATACATACAGTTAACAATGGAAAATTTTAACATTCTGATTACATCGGATTTGAAATGGCATACCGTAGTAATGTTATCCAAAGACTCAGCATATTAAGTATACATTGCAACGAGGTGAGCTTTCAGTTTTTTCTTAAAAATGGAGATGGAGTGTGACATTTTCAGCGTTTCATCCAGTTCATTCCAGATCTGTGGTCCTCTGCATACAATGCCAAAGCTTGTAGACTTTAGACTTCTGCTTTTTCCAGTGATGTGATTTTTTTCTTCTGGTAGTATATGTGTGCTGAGGAGTACTGATTGGGATGAGATCACTTAGTTTATGGTTTAGTTTATGGATGACCTGATACATTATGCAAGCATTTTGAAAGTAGTTGTGTTATGCCATGTTATGGCACGTATAACTTCTTTCTGTAGGGTTTCAAGCTTTTTTTAGGTAGATTGGAAATGTGTTGCACCATATGATATTACAATATTGTAAATGTGGTTCCAATAAAGATTTATACAGGGTGTGAAGTGCAGATAGTGGGATATAATGTCGCAGTTTAAAAAACAGCGCAGCATATTTCGACAGTTTGTGAGCTCATCAATATGTTTTTTAAAATTAAGGTACTCATCAATATGGACTCCCAGGAATATTGTAGAGCAGACATTCATACATGACGTCACAGTCCGTCGAGTTAATGCTTGTGTCACTGTCGTACACGTAGCAAACAAATTATCTGGCTTTTATTAAGTTCGGTGTCACTTCTGTTCATTTGGAAGCACTTAAAAGTCACTTCCTGTTGATACGGGGTCACATCTGTCTCACTTTGTGTAAATTTGGAGGTATTTTGGGGTCACTTCCTGTTGATATAGATTTCACACCAAATACATATTTTCTTGTCAACAAACGATAGAATACAAAAACCAACTCATTCCCTGTGGTTGAACGATGCTCAAAAACAACCCTCGCGTATTATGATGATTAAAAAAAAAAAACGTTATTTGGGTTAAAAAAAATTTTTAAAGTACCTTTTTCTCGTGATGGGACGAAATGGGCCGAAGTTCCGAAGCTTGTGTCGAGTAATGGCAGGTGCGTTTCCACGAAGCTTGTGGCGAGGCGCGCGTGATTTCGGCAAAACCCGGATATGATGACGTGAGAAGCCTCGCCGGCCGGCTGACTCGCATGAGCGCTTGGGAGGTGATCCGACGTTTGGCGCGCATTGCAAAAACAGTACAGACTACGGTATAAATTGGTTGCAAAACGCAATGGCGATCGCCTGTTATCTCACATTTTGTGGATTTTGGGCTCCTGTACTTGCTACATCTGTGCGCAACCAGTGCAATCTTTTTTCGAGCCTTGTCCTTTGCTTGCGATGGAACCTGCGCGAAAAAAGCTATCCTCCCCTGTATGGGAACATTTTGATTTGATTGCTTTCAATAAGGTAAGGGAGAAAAACTACTTTAATATAAATGTGAGTGTGTGTGTGTGTGTGTGTGTGTGTGTGTGTACCTGTCGACTCACCAAATTTCATCACTCTACGTTGAAAAAACCTAAACGGACAGGCCTTTTTTTTTTTTTTTTTTTAATTCAAGGAGGCGCATCTGAGCCATTTTGTAAAATTATCGAAATTTACGTTAAAAAAAAAAATTACGTGAAGCCGCATGTACATATGTGCAAATTTTGGTGAGTTTTTGAGCATGTTCAGACCTTCAAATTGGCCATTTTGAGACAAAATGCCCAGGGTCTTTTCACTTTCCTTTTTGGACCCTGCCGCTTCAACGAAAACTCAATATTTTTCATCAGATACCGGAACACATGTCTTAAGGCTCTCCTGATGCAGGTCTGACGTCAATTTTTCCCCCCGAGTAGGAGCCTCTCTCTTAAAAAAAAAGTCTGTTCCCACTAGAAGGCGCCATGGCATTACCAAGTGGGTATTGAAAATAATTAACTTAATATAGTTAGGGTCTATTCCATCCTTAAAACATATGAGAAGACAATCTAAATTACTAATATAACTGAACTCATTCTATAATGGAAATAAGGTTACTTAAAAGTTGGTGGGGACAATCTGAGCATCCTGAAAAGTTGGTAGTGTAATGTCCTTACTGTCCCTATGCAAA
This sequence comes from Corythoichthys intestinalis, assembly GCF_030265065.1. Lineage (NCBI taxonomy): Eukaryota > Metazoa > Chordata > Actinopteri > Syngnathiformes > Syngnathidae > Corythoichthys > Corythoichthys intestinalis. The sequence continues at coordinate 8,578,098 of NC_080399.1, read as the reverse complement.
GCTACGCCCTTTGTATATAAAATATATATGTAAAAAAATAACACATTAAAGCAATAGACAACACCTTGTATGAATGACTTTCATGTGAAATAGGGTTGCACAGTGTTTAAGTATGTAATAATCATGCATTTCTTGGACCTCGAAAACAGAAAATAATGTTTAAAATCAAAAATTACGATGCAAAGGGACACTTCATTGGTAGAACCAGCCAGCCCGATAACCGTCATCCTTTAAATTAAAAATTTTTAATGTAAAAAGTAGTTTTCTTTTTCTTTTTTTTTTAAATAAAATATTTTTACCCAAACCTGAATCACGCAAATATTTGAGCAGTATAAGCACATGGAAAACTATTGATTTGGGGGTCACATCTGTTTCACTTTGTGTAAATTTGGAGCAGAGGTTGCGCTAGACTTTTTCGTTGTCTGTCATTTTGACTGACGGGGTCATAAAAATCCGGTCATAATCTATTTTTACCCGTCACTTAAATCTTTAAAATGACTATATCTTGATGCAGTCATTATATGTATATACACAATAATACAGTAATAGTTTATAATTAGGGCTGTCAAACGATTAAAATTTTCAATCGAGTTAATTACAGCTTAAAAATTAATCGCAATTAATCGCAATTCAAACCATCTATAAAATATGCCATATTTTTCTGCAAATTATATATATATATATTCTGTAAAATAAATGGTTGGAAAGATAAGACACAAGATGGATATATACATTCAACATACGGTACATAAGTACTGTAGTGGGCATTTCACTCTACTGTCATTTAAATCTGTCTATGCTGTCCTCACTCCGAAGCGTCTACTTTTTCCTAGCTAGCTAGACAGCTAGTGAACGACGCCTTAATAATTAGACTTCTTCCTTTTTCATCTGATTTATTAATAAAATGGCCTCAAACCATTGTCCTCTTTAGACCATCGTAAAACTACAAAAAGTACACAAGCATTGCATTAGCAACAACGTTAGCTTAGCACGCTATACAGGTTCACTAAACATAAACAAAAAGCGTCTCATACAAAAAATAGAACATTTCGCTTACTAACATAATATGTACATTCTTTACAACAACCATACTTATGGACAAATCTTGTCCAAGGATCATATAAGCACAACATTATCAGCCCGAGACGTCGTGCAGCCATAATGAACTGGCAAGAAAAATATAAACCATGTCGCAAAGCGACCACAAGAGTTCGCTGTTGGACAGCATAAAAAGCCTTGCTGTAAAACTTACCAAAAGGCAGAGTACTTTCTGAGCGGGACATGTGCGTTAATTGCGTCAAATATTTTAACGTGATTAATTAAAAAAATTAATTACCGCACGTTAACGCGATAATTTTGATAGCCCTAATTTTAACGTGATTAATTTTAAAAATCAATTACCGCCCGTTAGGGCTGTCAAAATTATCGCGTTATTTATAATATAAAGAAACTAACATTAGTGCAGTCATGTATTACAGTAAGCAGGCCAGTACTGTGTTTCCATATATATTTTTATTATATTATGTATATACAGGATATATATATTTCCCCCCCCCCCAAGTGGGACCTTCCATGATCGTAATACATTTATACATTTAATAATAATAAATTATATAATTCCATTTTACATATATATATATATATATATATATATATATATATATGTTTTTATTTTTTTATTTATTATTATTATTAAATAAAAATGCACGTTGATACGACGCACATAAAGGCAACTTTCAAATTTTTTTTACATCGTTAGAAAGTTGTATGGACTTACAATCCGCTAGCTTGTTGTTTCCTGTTGTCTTCCGAAATACACTTGGGTGACGGCGTGTCAAGTGTTCGTTCATAGCCGACGTGGTACCGTGGTATGCGAGCTCAGCTTAGCAAAAAGATTACACATAGTGGTGGCACCCTCCATATTTTCCTTGAAATAAATTCAGGCTCTGGCTGGTCTGGTCCGCTTTTTTGGCTTTATGCCGCTTTCACCGTGTTACCAATTCTGCCCTTCTTGGTAATTGGCGGCGTTTCCAACTGCTCGCCGCAGTGAGGAGTGAACCGGCGATTCACTTGATTCGTTGTCATCCTTCACAGCATCAATCCCTCTTTTTTCACCTCTTATCAAAACCATCGGCGTTTTGGGGCTTTTTGAAGAAACTTCGGACACTCAGTTGCCTTGACATTTTTCCGAGTAAGGCCAACGACGTCATGCATCAAGAGAGACAATAGCTAATTAATATGCTCACTCGCCACCCTGTGGTCTGGGGTATGAATTGCAACCTGTCAAAATGACGGATGGATTTCAGTTTTTTCCGTCACCGTTGTAAAAAACCGGTCAACGACGGAAAATATTCGGTTAACGCGACCCCTGATTTGGAGGTATTTTGGGGTCACTTCCTGTTGATAGCAGTACTCAGCTATTGATTTGGGATCACTTCCTATTGATGTGGGGGTCACTTCTGTGTCACTTCCTGTTGAGGGTATTTTGGGGTCACTTCCAGCTGACATCAAATTACTTCCTGGGGTCATTTTCTGTTAATATCCGGACACTTCCTGTTGATTTGGGGTCATAGACTGTTTACAGGGGGGCAACTTCATGTTGATTTGGGGACATTTTGGGTCACTTCATGTTGATTTTGGGCCACTTCCTATTGACTTAAGGGCTTTTGCAGGTGACTTCCAATTGATTTGGAGGCTTTATGGGGTTCACTTTCTGTTGATATAGGGTTAGCTCACACTGATCTTGGGGCACTTCAGAGTCACTTCCTATAGCCATCAGGTCATTTTCCTGTTGATTTGGGGTCACTTCCTACTGATTTGGTGGTATTTCAGGGTAGCATCCTGTTGATATGGGGTCACTCCCTGTTTTTGAGGTCATTTCAGGGTCACTCCCTTGTTGATTGGGGGGCCTATCGGAGGCATTTCCTGTTGACATCAGGGCACTTCCAATAGATATCTGGCCCCTTTCTGTTGCATTTCAGGTAACATAAGTAGACCTAATTTCATGACACACATCAAACAAAAAAAAAATGCTTTCCCTAAGTTTCTGATGAATTTTATTGAATTCTCTGGAGAGGTAACCAACAAAGATTTCCATCATTTTTGAAACCCCACCAGTCGGTGTGCACTCAAAAACAAAAATCTGCGGTACAATTTAATTAGAATTTCACCTGCGCCTTTGAATGGGAGACGCTTAAAGACAGCAGCAAAAAAAAAAACAAAAAAAAAAAAACAACAAGCCCAGAACTATGAACACTCGGGGAATAAGTTAGAACGTGTCGGGCCTCTTGGCGTCTTCGTCATCATCATCATCATCATCATCATCTCTTTCCGGCCAGTACTCGTCTTGCATGTACTGTGCCGTGTAGTTGTCGTCCATCAGCGGGCTCTGCAGCTGCCACTCCCACTCGCCTTCGACCAGCTTGTAAAGGTCCAACGCAGCCAACGCGTCCTCCACAGAGCAGTGGCCCATTTTCCCCACCTGCCACGTTGGAATGAGTTGAATTCAGATAGAATATTGGCGATACCTCGAGATACGAATTTCATTTTGCGGAACATTTTATCGAAGTTTTATCCGCTTCACGTTACAAAAAATTGATTCATCATACATAAATATAAGGCCTTTTTATCCTTCTGCTGTGAATTGGAATAAGTATCTCTGGTAGATGTCACCTCCGTGAAGTTGGCCCCCCATCAGACGCAAATTCATATAAAAATGGTGTCAATCCTTTATGCTTCGTTTGTGCTGTAAAAAATGTTGTTTGTGCTGCTATCGATATTAATTTTGAGTGATGACGTCATTCGCAGCTTTTCCAACTCCCGCAGCTGACGGAGCATACAAACTCTCTCAATAACAGAGGGGTGTCTCAACAATAACGCAAACGTGGCACAGACAAATGGATCCCATAGGGCAGGCATGTCCAAAGTCCGGCCCGGGGGCCAAATGCGGCCTGTGGTCAAATTTCATCCGGCCCCCAGCCTCTGTCATAAAATCAATAACATCTGGCCCACACACAGACTTAAATAATAAATTGGTCAGCAGTACTGCAAACAGCATATGAAGTACTGCAACCAGCATATGAAGTACCGTAATTTCCCGAATATAAGGCGTACCCGTGTATAATGCGCACCCCAAATTTACTTGTAAAATCTAGGGGAAATTATTGTACCCGTTTATAAGGTGCACCCTAAATTTAGCACCAACAAATAGAAGAATACAAGAAAACAGAGCTCGTGTACAGATACAGAAATGTCCTTTTACTGACTGGTGAAACACAGCACAAGCATAGCACATTGGTAGTTCAAAACATTACCATAAACTGACAACATTTACGGTAATAATGATTTGACAACTTCTCCACCTTACCAGAATCTAGGAGAAAACAAAACAGATGTGACTTTTCTTTTAAAGTATAATTGTATAACTTGCTCGTTTCATCATGATGAATAAATGTTTCTTCAATGGATTGATACGGTAAAATGAAAGTGAGAACGTAAGTCAGAAATCCGTGAGAGCTCATCGCTGTCAACACGACAGTAACAATAGGAACTATTGTTATTTGGGTTTGAGTTTCACGAGGGACAGATATAGATGACGGACACAGGAAGTCTGTGTGCTTATATTTGTTATGGTCCGAGTTGCGGAGCTGCAATAAACGTTGGCTCATATGAGTTCAAGAAACTAAATTCTGTGCTTTATGAAGAGTGAAAAAAGCAAAATTTAACACAGAAAAAATAATTCGGCCGATTAGTGTGAAGTATTACCGAAAGAAAATGGTGACGTCACGTACCGTAATGGTCGGCAACGAGTCGCCGCATACGTTTCTTCAACACAGCGTGGCCGTGTCAATAAAAAAAAATCGGTTTGTACACATATGTAATATATAAATATTTTTTGTCTCCATCCATGTACCCGTTTATAATGCACACCATGATTTTACAAGTTGATTTTGGGGGAAAAAAGTGCGCGTTATATTCGGGAAATTACGGTAGCTTACACACGAAATGCTGCTCCTCATTTTCCCACTAAAAGGCAGCAGCACTTTCACCCTTTATTGCCAAATGTATCACATTTGATACAGCTAAAATTTCATGATTTTCAGACTAATTTAGAATTTTGACATTTTTTATTTTGGGAAAAAAAAAAAAAAAAATGATGGATGCAAGTCAACACATGCATCTGCAGGTTCCATAAGAAAAAAAACATGATTTAGCATGGGTTATAGATATTGGAGCGCTTATTACATATTCATTTTGAATTTTCTTTTCACAAATTTGAAAAAAAGGTTTCATTAGAACCTTATTTTTCAAATTTTGGGATTCTCTGATAATTGCTTCATGTTGCAGGTATTTAAGGGCTAAGCAACATTACTCCGTGTGACCGTCTACTTCCATTATTCTAAAATGGCGACAATCAACAAAAAAAAAGCTGACTGTGACGGCCGACGCTTCAAGGATAGGTGGAAATTGGACTAATTTCTTCACTAAAATACGCAACAACTGTGTCTTGCCTCATTTGCAAAGAGACAGTCGCTGTTTTTAAAGATTTCAATGTGAGGCGATATTACCAAACAAGCCACGCTGACATGTACGACAAGATTACAGGGAAGATAAGCAGCGAGAAATTGAACCAACTTGAAGCTAGTTTAATTTCACAGCAGTAGTATTTTGCAAGAGCCCGAGAGTCGAAAGAGAACGCCGCAAAGGCTAGTTGCGAGATTGTTGAAATTATTCATTAAAAAAATAATAAAGCAAATGTGACACACTGAATGGCTTGCTAAATTTTGCTTAAATATATTGTTCTGCGTAAAGGACGTCAACCAAGGTCGGCCCCCCACATTTTTACCATGCCAAATCTGGCCCCCTTTGCAAAAAGTTTGGACACCCCTGCCTTAGGGTCTGAACCATTGTGCAGTAAATAGGGGGCTGTGAGTCACGCCATCACTTGATGACACACAAATCAATATATCAAAAAATCCAACTTTTTACCAGAAGTAAAATCAATTTAAGAAATAGAATTTAGGAGACTGTACGCTTGAATTTATAATTGATGAGACAATACCATATTGGCCCGAATATAAGAAGACCCTGATTATAAGACCGCCTCTTTTTCAAGCCTCAAGTTTGAAAAAAAAAAAAAAAAAAGACTTTTTGAACACCAAATTAATTTTTATACAGAAAATAATTACAGTACATCCGAAACAAATGAGCATAACAATTTGAGAGAAAAAGCATGTTATTTTGCCTCATTCAAATCTAATATCTGAACATTTAAATATGTGAACTAAATTGCACTCACATTCGTAAATGAATGGCTTCTGGTTTTTGAAATGTAAATAAAACAATCTATTGTGATAAAACAACAAAATTGCAGTAACTGCATTAACAATCAAAGTCCTCTAACTGTAAATGTAGTCTTGAAACAAATCTGACAGAACATCGCTTCAATGATATCTGGCGCCATCTAGCGTCGTGAATGGGTATAATTTCTAGACAGGAATATAAGACGACCGCCCCTTTTTCATTCTTATTTCAATGCAAAAAACAGTCTTATATTCGGGCAAATACGGTAAGTTGAATGAGTATTTGTCAAACTATAATGAAACTACAGCTTCATTTTTACAGGGAACACAAGTGACACCCTATAAGAAAAATGACCCATATACTGGACTGTCTCAGAAAATTAGAATACACAATATTCTAATTTTCTGAGACAGTCCTGTATATTGTTCTATGTAAAGGACGTCAGCCAAGGTCGGCCCCCCACATTTTTACCACACCAAATCTGGTCCCCTTTGCAAAAAGTTTGGACACCCCTGCTTTAAATGGTGGATTAATGTACAGGACTGTCTCAGAAAATTAGAATATTGTGTATTCTAATTTTCTGAGACAGTCCAGTACAGTGGTACCTCTACATACGAAGTTAATCCGTTCCAGGACCTTGTTTGTAAGTCGAAATGGTCGTATGTCGAGCAGGATTTTCCCATAGGAATACATTATAATTCCATTAATTCGTTCCACAGCCCAAAAACCTGCACTAAATCCTTAAAAAATACTGCTGGTACTATTACAAATGGCAATTACATATAGCAAAACAAATAAATAATAAATAAAAATCGGATTAATATAATAATAATAATAATAATAATAATTCCTGTAATAGTGTAACGAAACGGGTTCTAATAAGGCGGACGTTTTTTTCTGTACCTGAAGGCACCGCGGGGCTGATGTGACAAAGAGGGAGGGGAGCGGGTGAGAGTTTACTTTCGCTTTCAATGCTTTCTTGAGAACACCTTCAATTGCGGCAGACAGCAGGCGTTTTGTGTTGAATAAGTTGTGAAAGAAATGATGAAAACGTGGCGAAGCTGGCGATTTCTCTGGACATGTTACCACAATAAGAATTGTCAGCTTAACTTAAAAAGACTGGCGAACGATGGTCGGAGGAGGACGTGGAGATGTATTGTTGAGCCATTTCACCCCACGCTCATATTTTTCTGTCATTTGCATCTTCATTTAGAAGGTAAGCGTCAACTTTTTCCTTGTTTCACCACCTGTACCAACCTTTTCTGAAACCTGTGTTGATTTGTCACACAAGAAAATCCGCCGTGCATTCGTCTGCGGTGCTGCCATTGTCGTCGTATTTCGAGCATGTCGTCGGATGTAGAAACAAATGGCGAGTCAAATTTTACGTCGGATGTCGAAAAGTTCGTGTGTCGAAGCGATCGTATGTAGAGGTACCACTGTATTCTTGGATCAAATCTGCAACTAGAGATGTCCCGATCCGATATTTGGATCGGATCAAACGCCGATATGGGCAAAAAAATGCGCATCGGATCGGAAAAATTCCGATCCAGTTTTTTTTAAAAGGCTGGTCCGGGGTTTCCAGCGCACCATCCATAAACCATTCCCGTTTTTCCTTCGGTTTCCCTACAATCCGGTCCGCATTTTACAGCACACCTTCAACACACTACATTACCGTCTCCCAATTTACCGAGAGACTTTATCGGTAAAAATGTCAGCTGTGTTGGATCATTTCACCTTAAAGGACGACAAATACAAAGAGGCAGAGTGCAACATATAAAGTCAAGCGTAGTGGTAAAGCTGTAAGAAGTTTTAATACAACCAACCTAATCAAGCATTTAGCGAAATATCACCACAAACAATATGAGGAGTATGTTAAGAAAACTGAAGACAAAAAGAAACATCCTGCGCAACTAACACTGGCAGAAACTTTTGCTATGCGTGACTAAAAGCCCAGGGAATAACAAGAGTCGAAGAATTCCTTCTGGATGACGAGCCATTATCTCTAGTGAGTAAAGAGGCACCATCCAACACTTAGAACCACGGTACAACATGCCTGGCCAGCCGTCATTACATCCTTGAGCGATTCGGACGTGGAAGATTCGCGAACGATTCACAAACATCCAAATTCCGATTATTGAAATATGTCAAGTAAAGTGGAACTACTACACAGCGCAGTCTTCGGGACGCAATGAGAAACAGACCGCATTGCGTCCCGAGAGTAAACATCATGCTTGTCATAGACACGGCTAATGCCAATGCTCAACCCACGGCTTTAGCTCAACTCATGCCGCTAGATAAAAAACACAATACCTGACTGCTGCTGACAGCCGCTAAAAACTACGTCAACATCATTTTACTGTCGATAATAGATATCATATGTATGTAGAACTAGATGCAAGTGACGGACTCGACGGCGTTAGCAACACTGAAGTATTGAAAACTAGATGCGTTTGTAAACAGCCGCCATCTTAAGGCAGAAGACTTTCCGAGTAGGCTGTTGTAGTGAACCTTCCAAGCGAACCTAATTAACTTTTTATCTTAAATACTCCTAAATCAGCAAAATCTTGACTTGAATCCATCTTCAAAACCGTTTTAAAACTTTCACATGTCGAAAGTAGACAGAAGGGAAATTATGGAATAACGGGAGCAATTTTAACAACTTTATCAGTTGATTGGCAAAATTAAATGAATTGAATGTAGTTTAAAGCTGCTGATACATAATGGGGACTTGAGTATTTTACTTACCGTTTTAAAATGTTAACTTGATACTGAAATAGTCGTTTATTTAAACCTGAGAGGCTTTTTATACCATTTTGTAACTAATGCACAAAACATTAAAAGCATCTAATAGCTTGGGGGGTTTGTGGGATTTTCCACCGAGGTTGTTTGTGTGTTGTGCTTTTTTAAGACAGTTTACAATATTATTTGCACGTTTTACTGACTGACTATGCCATTTCTGTTTGTTATTTATAATATTTTGTGTTTGTCACTACAGAAACAGGTCAGTTTCTTGTTACCAACCATTGTGTGTTAATCAAACTCACCTAATTCAGCTGGTTAGTTGTTATCAAGAGTCCTAAAACCCTTTTCAACATGAGTCTGACAACTAAGAACTAAGTAAGGAGGCTAAATAACTTTAAACTTTAATACATGCTCAAAAAGGCCGATATCAGTATCGGCCAGTATCGGTATCGGATCGGAAGTGCAAAACAATATCGGTATCGGATCGGAAGTGCAAAAACCTGGATCGGGACATCCCTAGCTGCAACAACTAATCAATTCAAATCAATTAATACATTAGTTCCCAACTAATTTGATAATCAATTTTTGCCGGCATCTATGAGCAGTCCCGTTTGGATCCTTGTTTGTGTGTAATGTAAAGTGCACGTGCGCGCCAGTGATGAGAGCAAGAGAGAGTTCACTGCTGCAACTGCTTCTGCGTTGCTGATTCACTAAAATCAAAATTCACCTGGCATGTTTCGGCAACTACTTCCGCCTTCATTAGAGTGTCCAAGGCGGAAGTGGTCGCCAAAACGTGTCAGGTAAATGAAACAACCTAAAACGATTGTCTGGGATAAATGAAAAATTCAACTAATCTATAAGTGGAAACAAAATGAAAACTGATCTATTACGGTCTGCTTCCTCCTTATTCGATTTTGTTGTTGTGTTTAAATAAATGAGACATTGACAGTTTACATGAGTGCTTTGCCAACAAGAAAAAAAAAAAAGTCAGCTTTTTTTATTATATTAACTTCTGACTTTTGTCTCAGAATTCTTTTTGACGAACAACTTTTATGTACTTAAAAGAGTACAGTTGTAGACTACAGTTAGGTCAGAAAGCTGCTTTATAGTATCATTGAAAAAAGTGACGTTTATCCGATTAATAGTTTAATTCATCGTCCGATTAATCAGTTATTGTTAATTAGGGTTGTTTCGATCATGTTTTTTTTTTGCTCCCGATCGGATCGTTTTAGTTTGAGTATCTGCCGATCCCGTTACTTCCCGATCCGATTGCTTTTTTTTGCTCCCGATTCAATTCCAATCATTCCCGATAATTTTTCCCGATCATATACATTTTGGCAATGCATTAAGAAAAAAATGAATAAAACTCGGACGAATATATACATTCAACATACAGTACATAAGTACTGTATTTGTTTATTATGACAATAAATCCTCAAGATGGCATTTACATTATTAACATTCTTTCTGTGAGAGGGATCCACGGATAGAAAGACTTGTGACTTTGTATATTGAGACTAAATATTGCCATCTAGTGTATTTGTTGAGCTTTCAGTAAATGATACTGTAGCCATTTAACTGTTCTGCCCAAATGCACGATGGGAAGTGCAATCATGACTGTGGGTAGTGGTACCAATTGATATAGCTTCTCTGCGTTGGGAAATAACATAGGGTGTTAAGGAAAAGATCAATTACTACCTTCCTTCCCCACATTGCTTCCCACGATATTTCTAATCGTAGGGAGAGGGATTGTAAGGCTTTAGCCAATTAAATAAAGGCTCCAAAGGCTGTCAAAATCCACTCATTTTACGCTGCCTTTTAGCTCTATATATATATATACACACACATACAGTGGGGAGAACAAGTATTTGATACACTGCCAATGGGGTTTCCCATGCCACTGTGTATATATATATTAGGGCTGTCAAAATTATCGCGTTAACGGGCGTTAATTAATTTTCTTAATTAATCACGTTAAAATATTTGACGCAATTAACGCATGCAATGAATTACCTTCTGGCATATTGCCTCAAACATTACAATGAGGCCGTTTATGGACATTAAGAGTGAAGAGAATGCCACCGGCTGCTTGGGGGCAGCGCCGTTCCATACTCATGTTATGTCTTCTAAACGTGGGGGAATTAGTAGTTGTGAGACGTTTATGCTGTATTCACAATGCAATGCAAATTGCTATTTGTGCTCCACACATATTTCGGTAAGTTTTCTTTCTTTTAGTGGCAATTATGTGTCTCTTGTTTTATTTTGGGTAAGATATGTACAGTGGGGAGAACAAGTATTTGATACACTGCCAATGGGAAAACCCATTGGCAGTGTATCATATACCTTTACTGTATATGTTATACAGTAAAGGCGAGTGGACACAGGCGTTTATTGACATAAGCTTCTCCTTCACAACAAACATAAGTATCATGTAGTGAAAGCACAACAAAAATAATATTCCTATCTATGAAAAAAAAAAAATAAATAATGTTCACAAAAAGAAAAGCACTTCAGTCTATAATAATGAGGCCCTATTCTGACACACAGTTAAACAACAATGCAAAATGAACTGGCATTCCATATCAAAATAGCTATGCAAAATACACGTAAAACTTTTCGCTCTATTTTTATTATTGTTATTTTTATTCTTCTTATCATATTAACTCTACTTTTGATTGGAAAATTTTACAAATTTTACTAAAACGAAAACATGAAGAGGGGTTTTAATATAAAATTACTATAACTTGTAACTATAACATTTATCGTTTAAGAACTACAAGTCTTTCTATCCGTGGATCACTTTAACAGAAAGAATGTCAATAATGCCATTTCTGGATTTATTGTTACAATAAACAAATACAGTACTGATGTACAGTATGTTGTATGTATATATCCGTCGTGTGTCTTATCTTTCCATTCCAACAATAATTTACATAAAAATATGGCATATTTTAGAGATGGTTTGAATTGCGATTAATTACGATTAATTAATTTTTAAGCTGTAATTAACTCGATTAATACAGTGCCTTGCAAAAGTATTCGCCTCCCTTGAATCTTGCAACCTTTCGCCACATTTCAGGCTTCAAACATAAAGATATGAAATTTAATTTTTTTGTCAAGAATCAACAACAAGTGGGACACAATCGTGAAGTGGAACAACATTTATTGAATAATTTAAACTTTTTTAACAAATAAAAAACTGAAAAGTGGGGCGTGCAATATTATTCGGCCCCTTTACTTTCAGTGCAGCAAACTCACTCCAGAAGTTCAGTGAGGATCTCTGAATGATCCAATGTTGTCCTAAATGACCGATGATGATAAATAGAATCCACCTGTGTGTAATCAAGTCTCCGTATAAATGCACCTGCTCTGTGATAGTCTCAGGGTTCTGTTTAAAGTGCAGAGAGCATTATGAAAACCAAGGAACACAGCAGGCAGGTCCGAGATACTGTTGTGGAGAAGTTTAAAGCCGGATTTGGATACAAAAAGATTTCCCAAGCTTTAAACATCTCAAGGAGCACTGTGCAAGCCATCATATTCAAATGGAAGGAGCATCAGACCACTGCAAATCTACCAAGACCCGGCCGTCCTTCCAAACTTTCTTCTCAAACAAGGAGAAAACTGATCAGAGATAGCAGCCAAGAGGCCCATGATCACTCTGGATGAACTGCAGAGATCTACAGCTGAGGTGAGAGAGTCTGTCCATAGGACAACAATCAGTCGTACACTGCACAAATCTGGCCTTTATGGAAGAGTGGCAAGAAGAAAGCCAATTCTCAACAATATCCATAAAAAGTCTCGTTTAAAGTTTGCCACAAGCCACCTGGGAGACACACCAAACATGTGGAAGAAGATGCTCTGGTCAGATGAAACCAAAATTGAACTTTTTGGCCACAATGCAAAACGATATGTTTGGCGTAAAAGCAACACAGCTCATCACCCTGAACACACCATCCCCACTGTCAAACATGGTGGTGGCAGCATCATGGTTTGGGCCTGCTTTTCTTCAGCAAGGACAGGGAAGATGGTTAAAATTGACGGGAAGATGGATGCAGCCAAATACAGGAACATTCTGGAAGAAAACCTGTTGGTATCTGCACAAGACCTGAGACTGGGACGGAGATTTATCTTCCAACAGGACAATGATCCAAAACATAAAGCCAAATCTACAATGGAATGGTTCAAAAATAAACGTATCCAGGTGTTGGAATGGCCAAGTCAAAGTCCAGACCTGAATCCAATCGAGAATCTGTTGAAAGAGCTGAAGACTGCTGTTCACAAACTCTCCCTCCAACCTCACTGAGCTCGAGCTGTTTTGCAAGGAAGAATGGGCAAGAATTAGAGGTTAGATTTTGTGGGCCCGAATGTCGGGTCGGGTCGGGCCCACAATTTAAGCATTCACGTTCGGGTCAGGTCGGGTCGGGCCGCCATGCCGGACTAATAAATTATTTTTTTTAAAAAATAAAAAATAAAAAAACATGGAGAGCATGCTCTCTGTATTGCGCTTTTGCTTGTGCGTGTGCACGAACGCCGTGGCGCCGGCCACTTTTTCTTCTTGTCCTCCCGCTGCACGGCCGAGGCGCCGCCCTCTCCTGTTCCCTCTCCTTGTCAGAGAGGCGCGTCCATGTGAGAACAATATCCCACACACTCAGAAATATGTTTAACAAACTTTCCCAGCGTTATTTCCTTGTGTGAATGCTTTGATAATTCTCAAAAAAATATGTAGATTATTTAAACATTAAGAAAATTTGCGTTTTTTTCTGCCAACTCGAAGAAATGAAAATAAATTGCTGCTGCTGCGTTTTTTCCGCGTCACTCAAAAAAAAAAAAAAAAAAAAAACGGGGTTTTCGGGCTCGGGCCTGCAAATCTAGTTAAGTGATCGAGCTCGGGCCGGGTCGGGCCTCAATACCAGCGGGCCGTGTCGGGTCGGGCTGGATTTTTTAGGCCCGAACTAGGCTCTAGCAAGAATGTCAGTCTCTCGATGTGCAAAACTGATAAACATACCCCAAGCGACTTGCAGCTGTAATTGGAGCAAAAGGTGGCGCTACAAAGTATTAACGCAAGGGGGCCGAATAATATTGCACGCCCCACTTTTCAGTTTTTTATTTGTTAAAAAAGTTTAAATTATCCAATAAATTTTGTTCCACTTCACGATTGTGTCCAACTTGTTGTTGATTCTTGACAAAAAAATTACAATTTTATACCTTTATGTTTGAAGCCTGAAATGTGGCGATAGGTTGCAAGGTTCAAGGGGGCCGAATACTTTTGCAAGGCACTGTGTATATACAGTGGTACCTCTACATACGAATTTAATTCGTTCCAGGACCTTGTTTGTAAGTCGAAATGGTCGTATGTCGAGCAGGATTTTCCCATAGGAATACATTATAATTCCATTAATTCGTTCCAAAGCCTAAAAACATACACTAAATTCTTAATAAATACTGCTGGCACTGTTACAAATGGCACTTAAACATAGAAAAACAAATAAGTTATTAATAAATAATTCAGAATAATATAATAATAAGAAGAATAATTAATAATTATTCCTGTAAATAATGTAACGAATCGGATTCTAATATGGCGGACACTTTTTACTGTCCCTGAACGCACCGCGAAGGTGACGTCTCAGTGAGATAGGTCGGTGCGGTAGAGATAATACTTTCGTTTTCTTGAGAGCGGTCAACTGCTTAAGACAATGGGCGTTTTGTGTTGGATAAGTTCTTAAATAAATGATAAAAACGTGACGAAGCTGGCGATTTCCTTGGCAATGTTACCACAATAATAATTGTCACCTTAACTTATAAATAGTGGCGAACGGTGGTCGGAAGAGGACCATGGAGCTGTATTGTTGAGCCAGTTCAGGGACGCGCACCCCAAGCTCATATTTTTCTATAACTTGCATCTTCATTTCAAAGGTAAGCATCACTTTTTTCCTTGTTTCTCCAACTGTATCAACTTTTTTTGAAAACTGTGTTGATTTCTCACACAAGAAAATCCACCGTGCGTTCGTTTGCAGTGCTGTCATGTCGTCGTATTTCGAGCAACTCGTCGGATGTAGAAACAAATGGCGGCTCAAATTTTACGTCGGATGTCGAAAAGATCGTGTGTCGAAGTGATCGTATGTAGAGGTACCACTGTATATATATATATATATATATTGGTAAAACGACACCATTTCAGATTGAACGCGACAATGCGCGAGTGGGTCGTGCAGCGCATGGATTAATTGCATTAAATATTTTAACGTGATAAATTTTTTAAAAAATTAATTACCGCGGTTAACGGGATAAATTTGATAACCTTACCTTAAACCTAAACTAAAGACTCTGGATGAGTGTAACATATTATGTCTGTAACGTTAAATACAATTAGAAAACGATTTAATTAAAAAATATAAATATATTAAAAAAAAGGCATGTCCGATATTTTTTTTCTCCAATTCAGATACTTTGAAAATGACGTGATCGGACCCGATCGATCGAGATCATCTCTATTGTTAATTGCAGCCCTATTTTAGACTGAGTGCTGAGAAATGTTGTGTGTTGCCTAACACTTCCGAGCATATTCAGGGACCTTACGCAAAATTCAAGGACTCGTACAAAACCTGAATGATGTCTGAAAGAAATTGACACTTCATACAAACATTTTCAACACGTGTGAACCACTAAACTAGTGCTGCTACGATTTATCGAGTAACTCGAATAATTTGATCATAATTAGAATCCAATTTTGCTGCTTCGAGTATTCGTTTACTTCGAGTGGCGCTGTAATGGTCTGTTTTGAAAGTGTTTGCATTTAGTTTCATTGATTTGTGTGGATATACTGCCCTTTAGTGCCAACACTGAATATGACATAACTCATTTAACATGGCTGAATCCAGCCCTCCCTGTTAAGACCAACTAAGGTAAGTTTTGCTTTCAGCTAATGTTTTCTTATGCATTCGTAATTTACTTTATAACTATATTTAGCCATTTTTTTTGGTGGAAATATGTGTTTGAATGATTCGTTAAGAGCATTGTAAACGTTAGCATTTTATCGCATTTGAGCTAGCGGACTTTTGCTATGCAAGATAGCCAATTGGTCTCTTTGGACTTAGTTCCTCATTTATTTATTTTTATACCGTTTGAGGCCAAGCTCAGGTATTTTAATTGCTTTTCAAATGAAAGTGCAACTCTGCAGTTTGAAGAAACACTTGGGAATTTTATTTTGTATTTGCATTTAATGTCTTTTGAAAGTGCAATCTTCTAATCTGATTACTCGATTATTCAAACTACTGTATTTTTTGGACTATAAGTCACAGTTTTTTTGTCATTGTTTGGCTGGGGGTGCAAATTATACTCTGGAGCGCCCTGTGTGTGAAATTATCGACACGTTATCATATAATTACACGCTATTTTGGTGTTTTGAAGTGACACTGATGGTTTGGTAAACTTGTTAGCATGGTCTTTATCTGAATAATTCTTAATATCTATGTTACGTAAACATACCGGCCAAGTTCACATTTCGTATAATTATCATATTGTACACTTATTCAGCAAGTTGTTCTCTTTTCTTTTTGTATTTTTATTTGAAATTGCCTTTTAAGATGACATCTGTTCTATGTGTTGGATTTTATCAAGTAAATTTCCCCCAAAAATGCGACTTATGCTCCGGTGCCATTTATAGTCCGAAAAATACGATAGTTGATAGATTAATCGACTACCAAAATAATTGATAGCTGCAGCCCTACACAAAACCTACCTGGATGTGCCTGTTGAGGAGCTTGCCCACTAGCGTCTTTAACGAAACGCGACGCTGGGGCGGAAATCCGGCTAAGCGACGCAGGAGGTGTGTCGCCCCCGTGTCTCGAACCATGTGACGTGGATGGGGGATGCGCAGAGCACGGAAATCATTGGAAATCGAGTGTCCCACTACCACCTTGCCTTTGAGAATTGCAAGAATCTACAAAAGATAAGCAGTTATTTTTTTCACAACACATTGACAGTGATAGAAGTCAAATCCGTTTCAACCGGGGTCCGGCCGCTCACATCGTTTCTAGCCTGCGCATACGTCGTCGCGTTGAGCAAATGATGTGGCCGGATGCCGCTCCAACGAGTTCTGTAGTCTGTAACGGGGTTACACGGTTGCACGTAACGGTCGTAAATGACATTGCCGTGGTAATCCAGAATGCTGCAGCGGGCCAACTCGCTGCAGCTCCCGCCCGGTCCGGTGCCCACCATCTCACAGTCCAGGGCCACCACTAGGGCGGCAGAGGCGGAAGAAGTCGGGCACGGCGAGCTCCGGCCGCTCGTCGGAGGGCTGCACTCAGAGAAACCGCTGTCCTCCTCCCATGTCTCCTTAACGGTCAAATCTCGGTTTTGAAGATCGGTCATGTTTCTGTACTTTTTAGCCTGTTCGTCAAAATGGCAGTCACTTCTTTTCCTCTTTGCTGGCCGCTTGCGTTTTGGACTGGAACACTCCATGGCGTGAAACATCAGTTTTTTTAAAAAAAAAAAAATTAATCGGTATCTGCTCAGGAGCCCACGTGAGGACTTAGTCCTATTTTGCACCTTTGCCGTCTCCTACTGATTGAATTATCCCGGTAAGTCATTGCTGCAGAGAGTAAAACAAAATATTGAAAAAGTGAATTTCATGCAAAAAAATGCATTTGTACTACAATTTCTAAGTTGTTGATTTTTTTAAGAAACAAATGTTTATATGTAAGTAATTTAGCATAATATTAACTAATTTAACTCAATCACTGACATTTATAACAATTTCAACTAGGATGGCTGGCTGTGATTGCTAATCTTTCAGTGCCATTGACGGCGATAGACGTCTTTTTGACTGGGTGGAGCAGATGAACGAATGTTTACCCGTCAATGACTTAATCAAATTCTATGCAAATAGTTTTACCTTAACTTTAATCTTGTCAAATAGTTACTCATGTTGATTTTTTTGGCCTGAACGACATTCTATTAAAACAAAAAATCGTATTTCGTGCCTTGTTCACGTATTATGACATTTTGTTATGTCACATTCATACATGACGTCACGGTCCTTATTGTTAATGATTGCATCGCTATAAATCGATGTGTCACTTTCCTTTAAACGTACACGTAGCAAACTAATTATCTGGCTTTTACTCTGTAATTAGCAAACGAGAGGAAATATCAACGTTATTGTGCCATTTCGTTAGGCCACCGGCTTTTTTTCAGCGAGCCTAGCTTAGCCGCCATTCCACAACAAATACATATTTTCTTGTCAACAAATGATAGAATACAAAAGCCAACTCATTCCCCGTGGTTGAACGATGCTCAAAAACAACCCTCGCGTATTATACTGGGTAAAAAAGTACCTTTTTGCGGTAGCACGTGGTCCGAAATGCTCGTGCCTGGGCAAGACCGGCGAGTTGGAGAGGTCCCATCTGATTGGTTAGTTTTCTTCCAAACAGGAAGTGCTAATATATATAGATTGACGCGCCATCTAAAGGTCCGGAGAAGAAACGTCTTTTTATATTGCACTGTAAAGAAATACGTATATGAAATAAAAATATCTAAAATAATAATAAATCGAACACCTTAAAGCAGACATGTCCAAAGTCCGGCCCGGGGGCCAAATGCGGCCCGTGGTCAAATTTCATGAAACCTCTGTCATGAAATCAATAATGTCTGGCCCGAACACAGACTTAATGAATTGGTCAGCGGCACTGCAAACAGCATATGAAGTAGCTTACACACAAAATGCTGCCCCTCATTTACCCACTAAAAGGCAGCAGCACTTTAACCCTTTATTGCCAAATGTATCACATTTGATACAACTAAAATGTCATGATTTTGAGACTACCGTAATTTCCGGACTATAAGCCGCTACTTTTTCCCTTCATTTTGATACCTGTGGCTTATAGTCCAGTGCGGCTTATTTGTTGATTTTTTTTAGGTAACACTTTATTTGACAGCGGTGTCATAAGACTGTCATAAGATAATCAAAATTATGACATGACACTATCATGGACATTACTGAATGCTTATGTCATTAAGTGTCATTTGGCAAATTATGGCACTACCTCAAATTTTGGATCTTTTGCATCCATTCAAAAGTGAGATCATTTGCCGGATAACACTTAATGACATCTGTTATAAGCATTCAGGAATGCTCAGGACAGAGACATGTCATATTTATTAATGTGTAATGACAGTCTTATGGCACCACTGTCAAATAAAGTGTTAGCAAATACCATAACCAGCAATTGATGAAACAACTGGAACAGTAACTGAAGAAATATTTAGCACAGAACATGATTTTTGATTGTTATTTACATCCGTAGCGCTGCAATGCATGCTCAGAGGCATGTTGGAAGACAACAGTCAACAGCAGGTGGCAGCAGAGGTTGACTGTCTCTCCCAAGGGAGCAGTGATGGCCAAATGAAGCTTCTTGAAGCAATAAAGCTTTGCAGTAATTGGTTCAAAGTTTAATGATGGTTCATTTGGTCTTATGACAGTCAGTCGTATGAGCCGCTGTCAAATAAAGTTTTACCGGTTAATATCTTTTGGTGTAACTATCCCATGATCAGGCATGCAAACTGGCTAGGGGTGAAAAAGGTGACAAAGTAACATGGACACACGGCATGAGCGGAAAAGTGCATTTCATAGTGCAACCAGAGACATCTCGAATTAAACACAGTACATAATAATTTAACATATACAAGTCTAAATCTCTCAGCCTGAAATCAGAACATATAAGACACATTAAGTAGCATATTATACAAAATCTAAATTATAAAATATACAGTCTGTCCCATTTGCATTAAGCAGAGAACAACTGTACTCCCGTCTCTCACTTTTGTCAGTCATTTGTTGTCACGAGAAGAGAGTGGCGGTGATAGGTCTGGGTCATCGGACTAGAGCAGGGGTCCCCAACCTTTTTTGCACCACGGACCGGTGTTATTTGGGTCTTTTTTTCACGGACCGGTGTTCTGACAAATTTTGAACCCCATCAAAAATTGCAACGAAGATGTTATGCGCATGCACGTAACGTTAAACATACCTGCAAAATGCGCAAATGCAGCGATTCCAAAGTAAACACTACAAACTTTCTTGAAAGAAAGGAATATTAACTTACGTTTGATCATGGAAGGACTTGTGGAAAAGTTCTCCTCAGATTCATCCTGCCATGCGGGGCCGGATGTATGGGTGGGCCAGGGTGGGCACGGCCCACCCAGACGTGAGTCGTGCCCACCCAATAAAAATGTCGGGAATATCTATTGTAGCGTCACATTGGATATAGAGAACGCACGGAGAGTTGGTCTCACCTACTTTTTTATTGCACAATTAACGGTTACTGTTGGCCGCAACCACGCTGTTGTGAATTCCCTGCTGTGAGGGCTGGACAGCGAACTGCCTCGCTTTGAGACAACTGCGTTGTTGCACATGCGCAGAGTATTCTAAAAAGACCGCGGTTGAGGAAAAAAAGTTCGTCCTCGGCCGATAAGTAAGTTATAATGTTCTCCATATATACTGCAATCATATATGTGACGCTTGTGCTTATATCAGCACTCTTTATTATTGTTTGTAGTTCGTAGCACGTTAGCTCCGCTCGTAGCATTCTATTGCTAACGTAGCGCCTAGAGCGTGATAATATATGTACAAGTTGCACTGTATTGGATCGCTAAGGGTACATCCCGAAATTAATCCCATTCAATGTTCAGATTTGAGATCGCTGTCCATTGTGATGGTAGTTTTCTGATTCATTTAGCTACCTAGTGCTTAGCTTGCAGCTATAGCAGCCCTCTTGTTTGTGGGAATTGCCATTTATTATTGATGGTTAATTGCTTGTCCAATGTGGACATCTAGTGGTCATTTTTTGGATAACGCCTAGTTCGGTTTAGGCTGGAATTCATTCAATTCATTTTATTGTGAATTGTACATGTTATTTCACTATAATACGTTTATTGATGTTTTTCTTTATTTCTTTTTGATACACAAACCACACACTTTCAAATTAATGTCCAAATGCATTTAAACGGCTCAAAGGAATGAAAAAACTGTAATTTAATTTCATCAAACCAACTGAAGTTGCTGCATCTTCTCTGACCGGAGGATTAGGTCAATTATATTCAGCCGGCAATGTTTTCACCGACCCCCAAATCCTCACACACATCGAACAAGCATTCACCAAAACAAGCTGTTTTTCCAACCTCGTTTGTTATCCGCGCGCTTCCTCTCACTCCTCCAGACACATTCTCGCAGTCGGACATCCGGGCATTAATGACGTCACCAGCCACAACAAAGCGTCGCCATATTGATATGTGGGCAAAAACACGAGTCACAAGCAGTTGCTCTGTCCTGCATTGTAGTACAAACGCATTGAACTTTTGTCTTATTTGCGGTCTTTTTTTTCCCGTCGGAATGACTAAAAGTTGCCGTGTTGCGGGTTGTAACACAAGGAAGAGTTTGGAGCCGCATTTGAAATTCTTCATTCTTCCTCGTGAGAAAAAAAGGACAAGCAAATGGATGAAAGCAATTAATCGAGGAACAGTAAAAGAAGACTGTTCCGTGGACCATTCTCGCCAGTGGGAACCTAAATCCAGGCACAATTACATTTGCAGCCGACTGCTGCTCTGATCGGTCAATCGGTATATTATTGGCCTGGTGGAAATTGGTTATTTTGCATAAATACAGTAATGCTTGGAGGCGAATTACCGGTTACGGCAGAAATAATCACTCCGTATATACTACCAGTTTTCTTAGTTCCACACAGTACATATTCCACGTAATTGATGAAGGTCAACTTACTGGGTGACTTTATGAGGTAGTTGTAGATGTTTCCGAACTCCACTGCAGGCAATTCCTTTGGATTGTTTATCCAGCTATCAGCTGCGACTTTGTACGGGCAGATTTGCAGGCCAATACACGCTTATTTTAAGTTGCATCGCCTCCTCGCGTCTGTCGGCAGTGACTCGTGATAATAATAAGTCATGTTTAAGACGTCTTTATGAAAAAAAGACGCAAAACACAGCTGAAATATATGAATTTCAGACGTTTGTCTACGGATGTTTACCTGTGCGTGCCCCCATCTCAAAATGGCGACACTTTGCTATGCGAGATGACGTCATTGTGACATTAAGCCGACCGCGAGAATAAGTAGATAGATGAATGAAAAAAAACAAATAAACCCCCCAAAAATTAATGCAGCCTCAATGTGACACAAGCCAGTGTCCTACTTGTGCCAGTCCCAAGCCCGGAGAAATACAGAGGGTAAAAAAAAGCCTGCATTGGGGTGCCCACTCTGGTGGGTAATCCTAGATCCGGGCCTGCTGCCATGTAAGCTGCACACAACAGCTGCACACCGCGCTCACCATTAACAACTTCGCCTTGTCATTAAACATTGATTAAGAAGCCCGCTTCACAAAGATACGATGTTGGACATTGTAGCAAGGTTTTCAAAGCTCTTGTCGCGATGTCAGGATATTCCAGAATGACTTTAATCCAGAACCTCGGAAGAGTTGTTGTCTCAAATGTACGTTTAATAAGGTCGCCGTCATTTGCGATCTCTCTGTTTATTCACAAACGGGTCACGAATCCACTTCTTCGCAGTTTGTGGGTCTTCGAGGTTGTAGGCTCGTCAGGTGTCCTTTTCGCCGTAAAAATATCCTTTTCGTCCTAAAAATATCTCCAAAGACGTCCGTTTTCCAGTTATCTTCGCTCGTGTGGGGGCTAATTATTTTCGGGAACAAATGTGCTGCGCCCGCGGCCTAGTAATACGTTATTATCGAGGACAAGCGCACATAGATATATTATATACACAAACAAGATGTACTGCCTGCTGTCCAATCAATGGATTTCTGTGACGACATTCTAATCTATTCCGTAGTATTATATCTAGAGTAGACAGGGATATTGGTGTGTTAAGCAGGGGCACAGGGTTAGTTCGGCCAGAATGCGGTCGTTATTATTAGATTATTATTTCTGTGCGGCCCGGTGGCAAATGCGCACCGGAACCGGTCCGCGGCCAGGCAGATGGGGACCCTTGGACTAGAGTGTAGTTTTGAGCATGGACTACGGTTTTGAAGTTAACGGTTTCACTCGCTCGTTGACAGACACCCCCCCCCCCCCCCCCCCATCGCCCCATTTTTTTCTCCTCGGATCTACGTGATTCAGAAAAATGACCCATTTTGATTTCAAAACGGCGAAATTTCGCCGAAAGGTGGCAAGTTTGCATGCCTGCATGATACAGTGATGACAGCTGCGGCTTATAGTCCAGTGCGGCTTATCTATGAACAAATGCCGTTTTCGTGCCAAATTTGGTGGGCTGCGGGTTACAGTCAGGTGCGCCTTATAGTGCGAAAATTAGGGTAATTTAGAATTTTGACATTTCTTTTTGAAAAAAAAAAGTGATGGATGCAAGTCAACACATGCATCTGCAGGTTCCATGAGAGAAAAACACATGATTTAGGATGGATGCAAGTCAACACATGCATCTGCAGGTTCCATGAGAAAAAAAACCACATGATTTAGGATGGGTTATAGATATAGAGCGCTTATTACACATATTCATTTTGACTTTTGTTTTTACAAATTTGAAAAAAAGGTTTCATTAGGACCTTATTTTTCAAATTTAGGGATTCTCTCATAATTGCTTCATGTTGGAGGTATTTAAGGGCTAAGCAACATTAGTCCGTGTTACCCAATACTTCCATTTTCTAAAATAGTAACAATCAACAAAAAAAAGAAAGTTGACTGTGACGACCGACGCTTCAAGGATAGGTGGAAATTAGACCATTTCATCACTAAAATACGCATAAACTGTGTCTGCCTTATTTGCAAAGAGATGTCGCTGTTTTTAAAGATTTCAATGTGAGACGATATTACCAAACAGGACACGCTGACATGTACGACAAGATTACAGGGACGATACGCAGCAAGAAATTGAAGCAACTTGAAGCTGGTTTAATGTCACAGCAGCAGTATTTCGCAAAAGCCCGAGAGTCGAAAGAGAAAAAAATAATTAAGCAAATGTGACACACTGAATGGCTTGCTAAAATTTGCTTAAATATACTGTTCTACATAAAGGACGTCAGCCAAGATCGACCCCCACATTTTTACCACACCAAATCTGGACCCCTTTGCAAAAAGTTTGGACACCCCTGCTTTAAAGCAATAGTTAACACCTTGTACAAACGACTTTCATGTAAAATACAGTTGCACACAGTATTTAAGTATGCAAATCACGCATTTCTTGGACCTCCAATAACAGAGAAAATGTTAAAAACTATAATAACAATGCAAAGGGACACTTCATTGGTAGAGCCGACCGGCCAGATTACTGTCACCCTTTAAATTTTTTTTTTTTTTTTAAATGAGAAAAGTGTGTTTTTAAATTAATATTTTTTCTCAAACCCAAGGGTGAAAGTGGCTAGAATTTCTTGCCGGAACTCCCCGACGCGAAGGTCGGCACGGAGTCAGAAATTTTATTTATCCATTTATTATTTTCTTTCTTTTTTTTTTGGGTGGGGGGTGTCAAACCTCTTTAACTACTGAAATGCAAAGAAAACTGTTTTAGCACAGTTATTTCTGTGACACATACAAAAACTGATTTTCATTCAAAATTGTATTTTTCAATGATTTGCAAAATAAAAGTTAACAAAAACAGCAATAACCCTAACCTCCAGCTAATTATTTTGTATTGTCATTGTTCTGTCAGCTCATTGGTCTAAAAGCAGGAGAGGCGGGGGAATGAGTTTCTTTGCATGTTCTTGTAAAGAACCATACCAGTATTCATTCATTCTACAAATAAGACACCATTTTCAAGTTTCATGATAATATGGGACAAAGCGCATATTTGGGGAGATTCCCGTGTCACTTACAGTTATGTAACCCAAAATAAATCGGGAATGACACATAAATGCCCTAAAATCAACAGGAAATGACCCTGAAATACCCCAAAATCAATAGGAAGTGACAAACCCAACAGAAAATGCCCATATTTACTGTTTAACTGTATTACTCCAACACACCCACTATGAAATAGCATTTAAATCATAGTTTAAGAAAGCAAATATAATATATTTTATCTTATGAGTAGTTGGACTTGGATTGGAATTTGCAGCGCCAAGACGACGGGCAGAAAAGGGCAGGATGCCTGCTGACGACAGAAGCCCAACGCGCGCGTCATGCAGCTGATGAGGCGAGATTGACTAACGGAGCAAGACATCTACAAGTCCACGTCTGGACCACCAAATCCAGCCATCAGCTCTTCTGGGTGCTAACAATGGACAGTCCAAAACAATGCTGCGACATCCTGTCTTGCCACAAAGATAGCCTGGTAACAAGAAGACTCCATGGCTGATTATTGATTAACACTCAGGGCTCCTTTTGCGTTGAGGCTGACAAAATCTCCAACTCTGGTTGCCTTGGCAACAGTGATGCACGGACTCATCGGCCCGACCTGCAACTGAAAATTACCCGAAACAACACCCAAGCACTCCCTTCTCCTGGATCGTAGCCGCCTCCAGAGACTTCTAAAGACTAAATTCATTAGCTAGTGCTGTCTTTTCTCAGAAACATTTTTGTATACTTATTGTTTGTCGACCCTGAAGCCAGCTTTCCTCGTCCGGATCCATTTGCTGTTTTGCCTTGTATGATTGCTGTCGTCTTGGAAAAAATTGTCAACTTGTGTTTCGAAGCCTTTTTCCAACTTTTACAATGGCGTCAGTACAAGGCGTTAAAATTAAGGTGAATGCGCGGATTTTGGCCTTTTGGCCGGATTGTTGGGTTTCCGCAGTTCCGGGTCGTTGGAAGTGTGCTAGCGCGGTTCCGTCAGTTCGGCTGGCGTGATACCTGCAATCTGGCTTAAAGGTCAAATTCCACACGAAAAAACAGTTTAAAAAGGGGAAAAAAAAGTTTCAGGTTCAAAACCCATATCAAAACACTCAAATGACAAATACTTATATATAACAATAAGCATTTATTTGCATCCTTAAGTGATCGTCCTTTCATACATTTCAATACGGCCCTCAGAAAACTAAAATGGCCCCTGATACGAAAGAGGTTTTCACCTCTGCTTTAAGAAAACATACATAGGAATATTATTTCTTCATATTTTCATGAAGTCGTCTCATCCACTTCTAGCTTTCCGTCACAGTTAGCCTAGCACAAACAACCACTAGGTACACAGTTTAATGACATGTTAAGAAGACAGGAGACTAATAACTGACTAAGTTGTACTTGCTAGGGAGGAGGCGGTGTTACATTCACCTCACAAGTCCGCCTACCTTTCTACTAGTGCAATGAGTCCCAAGTGATCAACCAACATTTTTGCATGAAGACACCTTAAGTTCACCGTCTCTACTAGCCGTCTGAGGTAATCGGAGCAGAAGAATGAAGTGTTTTCCTTTCGCAGTAAACTACAAATACAATGGAAATAGTTGAAAAGTACAACCAAATTGTGCCTCTTAAGTCAAACAATAGTCGAAGCATTGTAACTTGGGATGTCAGCAAAGAGGTCCCCTTCACATTTTTCTTTGGCTTTTGCGTGTGAGATAACCACCGAACCAGAATCGGACTTTCCTGCATGGTCAGTCGGCTTTGAACATCACTCAGTGACTTTATCGTGGGTGAGTAGTTTTACTACTGTTTGAGTAGGTAAGTTATTTGTCATTATGTTTTTGATGACCACTTAAAAACTAAATTTTAAAATGAGAACAACTCGGAAATGAACCTGGAACAGGATTCGTTCCACTTTGGACGGTCACAGCAATATTTGTGCTTTCCATCTTAAAATAGAGGCCATTGTCTAAGAAAATAAAAAAAAAAGTTAAAAAAATTATACTAGCATGTCATTCAGTTGAATGAGAAACTGACTCAAAACTTTTTACTGTTTGTGTAGTATCCGATAAATTACTGTCGCACCGATACCTATGTTTGGTTCCTGATTAAGATTCCCGGCTGAGTGGTATTGGCCAATATTGGACCAATACCACAAACATGTGTTTACAAAATATTTTTTTTCCTGAATGTTAAGTATTTCTATCATGAGTTGGTCAGACACTACTTAAAGCAACACTAGGTAACCTTTCAACCTTTTTAAAATGTCATTTGTGATTGTAACATGGGTTAAGATTTCTTCCCCACACACCCTGAATGCACCACGTCACATGACAAGTCACATTATACCAATTAGCCAATCACCAGCCACACTGTTCTTAACAGTCATATGCTATTAATTAGCCACAACTGAATTCATTACCCTATTTCTATTCATCCAACACAGCTGCTTGAAACAAAATGTTGTTTAATCCATCTGACGGCGACTGGGAGATTTTTGATTGACTGATGATTTTACGACACTGTGCGGGTGTGCGCTGGTCCCCATGGGAAATGCAGCGCTGGTCTTCATTGGAAACGGAGTCTTCCTTAAGGCAAAACACTACCGCTTTTGGTCACTAAAATCGACCGAAAAGTTACCAAGTGTTGCTTTAATTCACTGTCTGCCAATGACGGCCCTAGACGTCCAATCCATTTGAAGTGGTTAGGCAGGCAAGTTTTGTTCATAAGTACAGTTTGCTTCAAGTACAGTGCATATTTTTATTGTTGAGAGATTATTTGTAGTATAACATGTCTGTATAGCTCGTGTATGTAGCTAATGCTAAGTTCTGTGCTGTTCTATGCAATGGTCAGCGAGAGCAACATATCGGGCGGATGGGTCTCGCCTGCATTTTTGGGTGAAAATTTTGGTTAAAAAAAAAAAAAAAAAAAAAATGCAACCTACGAGTGAGATCATACGGTTGATATTAGCTTCTTAGCTCAGCTATATCTTGCTCAAGGAGACTTCAATAAGGTCACCAGGGTGAAGGACCTAACCCACAACCTCAAGGTTAGCTCAGCTATATCTTGCTCAAGGATACTTCAACAAGGTCACCAGGGTGAAGGACCTAACCCACAACCTCAAGGTTGTTGGAGAAAGACTACTCTACCATTGAGACACACCCGGTAACTTTTCCTCATCATCATATATGGAAGCCCTCAAATTCCTCTATCACTTTCAAACACTTATCTCCTTTTAGCATGGTCCTTACAACACCCTCTTGAGGTCGCATGACGACATTGTTGTGAAAGACAAAATGGCTGCACGACTTGAACAGTATCAGCTTCCACCATGATGTGGATCTTTATTTCTTCCTTGGGCAAGTTTTGTTCGTAAGTACTGGTTGTCTAAAGTACAGTGCAGTACCTCTACTTAAGAACGTCTCTACATACAGAATTTACAGGTTAAGACACGCTTCAACGGGAAAATATTGCCTTTTGCTAAGAGATTTCAGGATACAAAAAGCCATTTAGTACGTTTTGGTACATTTTTATGCAATATAAAAGATTTATTCCTGAAGTTTGGGGGGGTTCAGAACAATCAGGGCATTTTTCTCTATTTACACAAATTTCAAGTTAAACTACTTCCAGAACCAATTAATTTCATAAGTAGAGGTAACACTGTACATATTTTTTGTTGTTGTACGAGATAATGTATTTATTTTTTAAATTAGACATTTGTTGATTATTTTCAGCGTAACTTGTCCGTATAGTTAGCGTACATAGCTAATGGTAAGTTGTATGCTTTTTCAGTTTTATGACTGTTTAAATTGGACAATGGTTAGAGCAAGGATAGCTCATCGGGAGTATCAGTCGCACCTGCATTTTCGGGTGAAAATATTGGTAAAGAAATGCAACCTATACGAGAGTATATATGGTCGATATTATGTTGCTAGCTTAGCTATATCGGTTTTGAACTTTGGTGAATACATATTAATCTCATGGGGTTCGGTACCTTTAGCGAGGTTAATTACCACTGTACTAGAGTCTCAGTGATCGCATAATATAGCCTTTGCTTATAAAACAGCAATATGAACTTTACTGTAGTGATATACTGTATTTGACTTTGCACTACTCCTTATGGTAACGAAGGATATTTTTGAGAATTTTACTTATCTCCTCATTGGCTGCCATTGATGGCGCTAGACGTCCAATCTATTTGAAGTGGGAGGGTTAGCAGCTCACGCACTACCTACCCTCCCACTTCTAAGGGATTGGACGTCTACTCCGGATAAACTCATTTCAAGAGTTTTAAAGCGGAAGTTCAGAATTTTTGACATTAGGCTTATTCTTCAAGTTAGCGGGGGGTTAATTAGTTGGCGGAGTAGATTTCAACAAATTTCGTGCAGTTCGTTATTTGTTAGTTTCAGGGCTTCAGAGAGGCTAAGCTAGCGCGAGTCAATGGGGCCAATTTAGTATGACAACAAAAGATACAGATCTACGAACAGATCCAACCTAGTCAAATACATTCAAAATGCAGATCATTTTTCCAAAACAGCCAATGTACTTTTTTTTTTTTTTTGATGCGTAATATGACCACAATAGAGAGGAGTGCTTCGGCCACTCGTGCTCACGCTGCATTCGAGGAAGGTGGGAAGTCGCGGACTTATCCTGCTCAGAGGGTACAAGTTGTGACCTCAAAGCGTTCCAAACGAATGTAAACAGCAAAGATTGCGACAAGTAGTTTATTTTAGCCATCAAAAAACATTTTGACCTCCAGCAAACTTGCCCTCTCGTAAGCGATCAAATAGTGGAGGCGTTCCAATGATGTTTTTCCAGATCGGAGGTTGGAAACTCTTGTCTTCCCACCTTCCTCGAATGCAGCAACAGTTTGCCGAGTTAACTGACGGCCGGCAACCTGGTGAACTGTGCATTTAGAGGCTGTGGAAACTAGTGACGGGATCTGTCGTTCACTTGAGTAAACGAATCCATTCCGGTTCGTTCAGTAAAACGATTCGTTCAAACGAATCGTTCAACGAATCGTTCGCCCCCCTCATCTCCCTCCCCACCCAAATGAATCGTTCGGTTAGTGAACGGGAAGTGACGTTGCCGAACGAATCACCAAAGACCGCTTCGCAGTATAACTGAACGGGAAGTGACATTGCTTGGTCGCTCCCTCTCTTGCACATTGACCACTCGTCGTAGTTTCAGAAATGAGTGACAGGCGATATCATTCTGCTCTCAGAGACAGCCTCGTCTCCCTCCCGCTGCTGCAAAAGCGAGGGAGAACTTCCGCGTCGTCTGTCCTAGTTTTATGGGCTCAAAGTCATGGCTCGTGCTTGCATTTCGAATTAGGACACGGTTAAACATTTTCCTTTTGAGGGGGAAGTCGGGGTTTGGGGTCGGGGGCGCACGGACTTTCTTTAGCATGATCTTGCTCACATATACAATGCTGCTGCTAACAGCCAACGCGGCATGCCTGCTGTCACGAAAATAAAAATAAATCGAAAGTTTAATTTCTAATTATGGAACGGCCAACACATCATATTAACCTCTCGCTCTGTTGTATTTTTGTTTTTTATTATTAAGATGATCGTTTTGAATTTTTGCACTGGTATTAATAAATAAAATAATCCGGTCAGCTCCCCTGTCGTCCCCGCATCTCAGATCGTCAAATGCTGACGAGAAATAATTGTTTGCTTTATGATTTCGCCTTTCTACTCTCATTAGTCTGTTAAGAAAAATGTAGACATATTGCGACATCTCCCGTGTCCGCGCGCTTTGTTTTTGGGGCGCTTGAGTAGCACATGATGGACGGATTGACATAATTTGTCAAACCAACCGACACCCTCTGACACGAAAAAAAAAAAAAAAAACACTCGGAAAAAATTGACATGAATATACAGTTTCATTGCAAATCAGTATTATGGTGATCATACTAAATATTATTTTTTTTCTGTGCACATATGAGGTACATATCGCTGCCATGAAGCCTCCATATAGTGACAGTTCTCTGCCCGCTTCACTGCCGTCACGCGACCGCAGCTCAGGTTTTGCTTGCCTCGCAGCTACGCGTGTTTTAAATTACTGTAAATTTGATAGTATATCGTCATAGGCACAGTCCCGAGTCTGTTGAGAAAAGTAGAACACTAAACCATGCTCGCTAGATTTGTGTGGTGTTTTTGTCTTTTTGAGCAGCATTTGATAGGCTCCACGTTAACAAATATGTGACAAAGTCGTTTCCTTTCATTTTATGACTCGTTCACCGCATAGTCATTACTGGAAAGTCAAGTTAGCAGCAAGCTAGGTCAGGAACCGGAGGACCGAATCACTGAACGGGAAGTGACAAAACTCAGTCTTTCCCCCCTGCCTGCACGCTGGCTGCTTATTGGCCACACGTGGAAATGAGTGACATACGCCATGATTCTGTTTCCGCTCCCTCCCCTGCCCGCGATGAGGCTGGCGTCTGATTGGTCGTGTGCGATGTCAGAAGACGCTGCCGCTTGCTCAACGCCCTCCCACGCAGCGAACAAGCGCCACCAACTTCATAGAACGAATCAGTGCAGATGGTGATTAGTTCGGTCTCGTTCACCCAAACAATTTGTTCAAAAAGAACGAATCGTTCGCGACCGATACAACACTAGTGGAAACAGACAGAAGCAATTCTTGACATGCAATGGTAACTTTCAATAACTTTATCCTGAAAACATAGCCAACATTATTGATTGTAAGGGCCTTCGATGATTTTCTTGTATGCATAATGTTGTTTTTTTATTGCCATGCTAAGATGACCCAAATGACTCGCACTAGCTTAGCCACTCCGGAGCCCTGAAGCTAACAAATAACCAACAAACTACACAGATTTTTTAAAAAGTCAACTCCACCAACTGATAAAACCCTCGATAACTCTAAGACTAAGCCTGATGTCAAAAATTCTGAACTTCCCCTTTAAGTTTTTAAGATCCGCTTGATTGGATTTCTATCATTTTTGATTAAATTGGATAGCTTCATTTATAAAGCAACCGGGTTCGTCTTTTACCGTTAATGTCAGCCAGTGAGTTATTTACTTTCAATTCCCATTAAAGACTTTCCAATTTGGAACACAGTGATCCAGAATTTACCAATTTAACTTACCAGAAAGTTCAACCCTTTTGCAAAAATAACCACACCATACTTCCTCGTGCATAGAATCCGACTCGGCCGGAAGGGAACGGCGTGTCGACAGGCAGGATTTTCCAACTCTCGAGAGGTCAGTAAGGTCGCCGGCTCTTTAACTCTGAGTAAACGAGTCCCTCCGCCGAGATGGCGTCTCCGAGCCCGACCGTCCGAAGCGGTTGCTTGCACACCAGCACCGGCGTCATGTGGAACGTGACGTTTCCCCGCCGCCACGCCGTCACCGGAGCCGCCGGGTCGAGCGACAGCGCCACACGTGGCTCCGAGTGAGAACTGTGAAATCTCAGCGGAGCTTTGAGCTCCACTTTAGCGGCGTCCACGGCGCTGCTGCCGCACGCCTGGCTGCTGGCTACGCGCGCACCGGCCGTCACCGCCGCCGCCTGGTTGGCCCAGTAGCCGTCCACCGTGGCTAGCACGTGGTAGGCCAGCGTGTGGAAGTGGACGCGGGTAAGGTCAGCCTCTGACGAGGGGTCGCTTCGGCCGTGGCGTTCCAAGATCCACAGGAGGATGTCGCTGACCTGGCCCACGTCGGGGACGCCGTTCCACGCCGCCAGCTGAGCGTGAGGTCCGCCGCCGGCCTGCGAGAGGAACAGTAGCTCCTGCTCGTTCAGCCCGATGGAGCTGACAATGGGCATGACCTGCTAACAGGAAGACACAAAGACGGCGTGGGATACAGTCAGTCAACATGGATTGTACAAGGAATTTAGACTACCATTGACGGCAATAGACGTCCAATCTATTTCAACCGGGAAGGGCTGCCAGAGAGTAATCGCTGACAGTCTTCTCAGTGAAAAATTACTCTGGGAAAGCATCTCATATATCAAAGTGTGCCTTTTTTGTTGCTAAACCCATAGATTAAAGCATTTTAGACATTCTAAACATTGTGGAGATGTTCATTTGCCCCTTCCAGTCAACATGGAACGGACATCTTAGCACGATCCATGGCAGCCAGTGAGTCCGCTATAATGACTACATTTTGAGAATTCTTGACTAAAACTAGACGAAGACACATTTTGATATATGACAAAGACTAATAAGTATTTTCGTCCAAAAGATTAAGACGAAAATTAAAATGGCTGACGAACACTGATTAGTAGTCATTATTTATTTTTTCGTAGAAAATATTAGTGGTGTCAACAATAAGCGATGCGGCGATGCATCCCGATGCAGGGCATGGAAGATTCGATTCGATGCGGGCAACAAGCCGAATCGATTCAATATATGTACGCTAAAAAATTTTCCCTGCGCAATTCCGGTGATGCAACAGATTTGGTTTCTCCATTTGTATTATTATTCTCATGTTTCATTTTTTACACACCGCATAACTCTGGTCAAGTTTCCCACCAACCTCGTAGAAGCCAAAATGTCTCCAGATGTCTGCTTTCAATGTCTTAGGAGCATCAATAATCTTTCTCGCTCCCTCTTTCTCAGCTTCAGCCATTGTTATGTTATGTCCTATCTCTTAGAGGTTAGATCTTGTGCCCGAACCCGAACGGGTCGGGCCCAAAATGTTAAGCATTCACATTCGGGTCGGGTCGGGCTAGCGCGCGGGACTAATAAATTATAAAAAAAAAAAGAAAACAAAGGGATAAAACAGAGAGCAGGCTCTCTGTATCGTGCATTGGCTTGTGTACGCACATGAACGCAGTGGCGCCGCCTGCTTTTTCTTCTCCTCCCGCTGTGGCGCTTGCAATTCGTTATGAAAGACACTTTTACTGTATTTATGCACACAAAGGCAACAGAAATGTGATCCTTTTGAATCTTCTCCTCTGTGTGTCTGCAAAACCGTAAGTTGTTTTTTTTTTATATTAAACTTTCCCAGCGTTATTTCGTTATGTAAATGCTTTTGTAATGATCAAAAAAATATGTAGACTATTTAAACATTAAGAAAACTTGTGTTTTTTCTAGAGATGCACGATAATATCGGACACCGATAATTATCGGCCGATAATGGCAATTATGACGTCACACAGATAATCCAGATAAAACCAAATTCAACCGATAATGCAATCCGATAATTATATACTTTGAAATATTTTAATTGATTCTAACATAAGCTCTTTTGAGTTAAATGTAATTCCTACTTTGGCCTGCGGATGACGCATGTTGCGTTCTGACGGCGAAGAGTGGAGGCGCCACAGAGGAAGAAATTACTTTTCCTTTGCTGTGGAGTAAAAACAGCTTGTAGCTCAACTCATGTCCTCTACTCTGTCATCACAGGTTGGTTAAAACTCTGCATCCGTTTAGCATATATTATTAATGTTAGAAAGGGTTTGGGATAATAATATACGGTGTGAAAAGCAAAAAAAACGATGTTTATTGAGCGTTTTGGAGTCAAACGGGATGGTGTTGTATGCTAACCTGCGGAGCTAACGGCCTAGCGTAGGAAGATGATGATGTAGCATACCCTAGCGGAAACCAGTCGGTACATGTTAAAAATGGTTGTTACATACAGATGTACAGTGGTACCTCTACATACGAAGTTAATCCGTTCCAGGACCTTGTTTGTAAGTCGAAATGGTCGTATGTCAAGCAGGATTTTCCCATAGGAATACATTATAATTCCATTAATTCGTTCCACAGCCCAAAAACCTGCACTAAATCCTTAAAAAATACTGCTGGTACTATTACAAATGGCAATTACATATAGCAAAACAAATAAATAATAAATAAAAATCGGATTAATAATATAATAATAATAATAATTCCTGTAATAGTGTAACGAAACGGGTACTAATAAGGCGGACGTTTTTTTCTGTACCT